>NC_056737.1:250020817-250293317 GCF_019279795.1 Protopterus annectens
CATGTTTTCCAGTGTCTCCAGAAAGGTGGAGTGGTGGTCCTGGGTCATGGAGGGTGATCTGTAACAGGCAACAATTTGCATTGCAGATTTGCCTGATGCTAGTTGCACCTGGAGGCGTAGGTATCCTTGATGAATAAGGGTACACCCCCTCCTTTTGTGTTTCGGTCCGTGTTCTGTGGCTGAAATGTGTGGTATGAGTTGTAGCCTGGTAGTGCTGGCGTGCTGTCTGGAGCCTTGAACCAGGTTTCAGTTACTGCATAGATGTCGATGTTCTCCATACTGAGGAGTGCTTAGAGCACGTGTATTTTGAGATTTAAACTCTTGGCGTTGAGTAGCATAACCCTCAGTTTTTTGTTAATTGTGCTGTTTACGGAGGTGGGTTTGACTTTTGTGCCTTGCATAAAAAAGACACTATGGGGGCAGCAAGAGCCTTGGCCAGTATTTGAAAGCCAAGGGGTGACAGGTGCAAGCCATCTCTTGTGAAGCAAAGCGGCTTGTCGAGCATGTCGTCCCAGGCTGACAGACACTGGATCCCCTTTGAATGACACCAGAAGCTTAGGCAATTGTTGAAATTGATCATTTTTACTTTATAGTGAGGAAACATTCTTGGTGAGGGCAGGATGCTACTCAGAGTCAGGGTCATACCAGCCTAGGCTACATGATCAGAGAGCTCTTCCATGTCTCTTTTCATGTAGTCCAGGGAGGTACGTCTCAGGTCATTCACACCAACATGAACAATGAGCGAGTCATATTTGTACTTGTTCTGGAGTGTCCTGAGTGCTTGTGTTATGTGGCAGATTCTGGCTCCCGACAGGCAGCTAACAGTAACCTTCTGCTTGTCCAGACTAGTGAGTGGGACATCAGTGTGCCTGACTATAGAGTCACCTATAACTAGTGTGTTAGGTATGTTATTTTGCCTTAAGGGCTGTGATTGTATGGCACACTGATTTTGTGTTTTATGTGTTGTCTCGTTTGTGACAGGAGGTGCAGGTTGTTTGGGTGTCTGCTTTGGAGGTCTCTGATGCTTTTGCAGGTTTTATTTAGAGCCTCCAAGTATGATTTTTTGTATTTATGTGTATTTTTTGCCAGTGCTGGTTTACTAGGTCTATGTGTGGCTGAAAGTGAGGTGCAAGTGTTAACCGTCTCCTCTTGACTGTCTGTTCCAGTCTTGGGGGGAGACAGCTTAGCCTCCAGTTTGGCTGTATAATTGCATCTCTCGCATATGTTAGTGTTTTGTGGTAGGAGGAGAGGGTTGTCTGTGTACAAGAGGCAGCTATAACATTGCCACAGGATACCCAGATTCACCAGCTGGACTAGAGAGTACACCTGAAATTGCCCTTTGGTTATGCCTGAATAGTAGGGTGAGCTGCTTAGTCGCTTGGTTGGTGAGGGACATAGTGAAAGACATATTATTCCTGTTTGCATATGTGTGTGTTTGTGTGTGTGTATAGACACAGATGCATATATATATATATATATATATATATATATATATATATATATATATATATATATATATATATATATATATATATATATATATATATATATATATATATATATATATATATATATATATATATATATATATATATATATACATATACACACATATATATATATATATATATATATATATATACATATATGGATTCCATACATTTGGTCGAATTAGCCCCCCACATTATGCCAATAGTTTTTACTAAAGATATATATATATATATATCAATGCATTTCTAATGGATATACCTTTTTATAATAGTGAATACATTAAAATTTTGTGGGGGCTACGCCCCCCCCACCCCCACCCTTATTGAATATTCTCACTCCAGGGTTGCACTGCAGTGGGGGAGGGGCTATATTCCATTTTTAACCAAATGAACTTCGACCAAGTGAGCTTTCAGTCAAGTGAGTTTTCAGTGAAGTGCAATGTCTGGTATCATTTTTGAAGTGTAATTCGACCAAATGTATGGAATCCATATATATATATATATATATATATATATATATATATATATATATATATATATATATATATATATATATGTGTGTGTGTGTGTATATGTGTGTGTGTGTGTAGATATATATATATATATATATATATATATATATATATATATATATATATATATATATATAAGGGTCTATTTGACATGACCGAAATGTCAGTAGACCGCCTTTTACAACACCAAGACCAAAAAACTGAACTTCCATTTGAGTGAAACTTCACTTTACCGACGTTCAGAAGACTGAACGTTTCAAATGCTGACTCTCTAAGCTGAGCAGAACAGGGAATCCCCACATTTCCACACTGTAGTGTGATCTCAGAGTTGGTATATTTAATTTGCAGGAATTCTTGGGGGATTAAGTGTCTGTAATGAATATTCATTTCAGTGCTATAGCTACTGTCTTGAACATTCAGTGGGATTTTTTTGGATATGCAGGTATTGCTTGGTGGGTGAGGTGTAGGTGAGTTTAGGTACATTGCCTGGGTTTTTAAAGGGTAATGTACAGTTGCTATAGTGTTAGTGCTGCAGCTGCATTTCCTGCAACATGTCCACTATATTTTCACTTCTGTTCAGTACCTGGTATGCGGACTTAAAGCTAAAGGACAGTATTTATAGAAAATGTCTTCACTGTTTCCTAATTGAATTCTATAGCAGGTATTTTACAAGTTTGATCATATGGAAGTCATATTTTTCAGTTGTCAGGATTTTTAGATTGATTTAGATGACTGCAAACTAGGAGCCATAGTCAAGTCCCCAAATGATGTGAGCATCCTACAGAAGGGCCTCACTGAGATAGATGCCTGGTATCAGAGCCATGGCCTCAAGCTCAATGCCAAAAAGTGCAGTGTCATCCCCTTTGGTAAAAACTCTGTAGCCATGAACTACCACATAGGCAGCAATCTACTTAACACCAAATGCGTGATAAGAGACCTTGGGTTCCAGGTAGACAGTAGTCTCTCCTTTGACAGTCACATCGCCACAGTAGTCAGGAAGTCCTTCTACATGGCACACCTCATCATAAAAGGGTTCTCATCCAGGAAAAAACAGGCAATTGATCCCCTCTACTCGACACTCATTAGAACCATTATACAGTACAACGCCCCTTTTGGAATGTACCTCACAAAACATCTGCAGCACCTGGAAAGGCCACAGAAGTACCTCACAAAGAGGATTACTGGCCTCAAACAAATGCCCTACAATTGTTGTTGTTGTGTCTTTCGGCTTTTCCAGGTTAGGGGTCGCCACAGCAGAACTCCGGTCCGCTAATGATTGGCAGTAGATTTTTACGTGCTGGCTTGCCGGGCCTAATGCACAACCTTCAACGAAGGAACGCCCATTCA
Source organism: Protopterus annectens (assembly GCF_019279795.1). Taxonomy (NCBI): domain Eukaryota; kingdom Metazoa; phylum Chordata; order Ceratodontiformes; family Protopteridae; genus Protopterus; species Protopterus annectens. The sequence goes on from NC_056737.1 coordinate 250,024,167, forward strand.
CGCATGTCGCCACACAGAAGACGGTCTAACTGAGAATCGAACGGGCAGCGTCTAACTGTGAGGTGACAATGCTACCGCAGCACCACACTGAATGCCTCAAAAAACTCCCGCTTTACTCTGCAGCATATCGCCTACTTCGAGGTGATCTCTGCCTAACATATAAAGCTATGTCAAACCCAGAGCTGTTGGACATGCTACACCTAAAGAAATCCCAATCCCTCTGAGCTAGACACTCTAGGGACCTAAACCTTGTCACCACAATAAATAGGACATGCTGGAGGGATAGATTCATGTCCCAGAGACTTCCCATACTCTGGAGCAGTCTACCCATCTATGTCAAGCAAAGTTCTTCATTAGCACTCTTCAAGAAAAATCTTGATGAGTGGATGGGAAATCGGAAATACACCCCGGGGATCACTTCTGTGTCTTTGCTCGACAGTGGCACAGGAAAATAACTTTCTTGGGTGGTGTAAGCCAGGGAACCTTGTTGGCTAGGCTTACGTAGGCCCTTGGGCTGATAGCCTAGTACCTACCTATGAATCTACGAAGTATTATGAAAGTCGGTATAATGGTAATTCGGTCTTGTAAAGTCGATCCATTCATATATACACACACATATATATATATATATATATATATATATATATATATATATATATATATATATATATAGGATCTATTTCAGTGCAACTGGAAGACCTGAGCAGAAAACATCAAATTGAAAGGATTACATCAACCCTGTCAAATTCTGCAATAATAATAGTAAACATAAAACTCTGTGCTTTATACCATACTGTAAAAGTTTAAAAATGCAAACTCTGATTACTCTTTGATGAGAAAAAGAAACAGTCCCTTATCCCACTGTAAGCCAAGCTTGTAAAAATCACACATCATGCCAAAACATTATAGTGTAAGTGATTGGATCATAGCCATTCAATTATATTGTTGCACTTATCAAATTAAACAGATGCAAACTTGAACAAAACCAAGAAACTATACATAAATATATAATATATTTATATGGGTGTCATTTGGCTATTGAACCCAAATATTCAAACATAAGTTGATTGAAAATTAAACAAAATAAAGGAAAACAAAGCACATCCCCTGCTAATTATACATACCAAATTCAAAGATCGCTATACAGTGGGAAAAGGGTAAAATCCCCGATCTCCACTGTACTGCAATCTTGCATTAACTAATGCTGGCATTCTTTGGTTAAAAGCTTCTTTGGCTGATTGTACTGGTATTCTGAAAGTGCAATGAATTAAAAAAAAAAGTTCTAGTGTAAATGAGAAAACAGAGAATGGCATTCATTACAAATTATAGTTTGCCTCTAATATACATTTTTCACTTAAGATTACTTAACCAACAAGCAGTCCATCTGATAGAATATTAAAGGATATTGAAGGTACTGATTCTCTCTTCCAGCTGCAGAATGGTTCACAAAGAAATTTCTGTGGGTTTTTAAGTGTCATTGCAATTCAGTGGAATGATTATACAAATAATTCATCCCTGGCCATTTGCAATGCATAAGTGTTCACTGTTGCCTAGTAAAAGCAAAATTACCTGAATTATAAACATAAACTGTGTGCGATGCTCTGTTACTGCATTTAAGTGTCCTCTATTTCCTTTAGTTTGCATTTACCTCTGCTGCTGTATTTTAATATAATTTAGTACATTTTCTCCTATTTGTAAATGTGTCTTGGGACTTATCCAACTTCTGAGCTTCAGCTTCCATAGAACTGCTGTACAGAGAAAAGGGACTGCAACAGACCCTTTCTTGGAACGATTCTGATAAACATTTCAGAAGTGGTTGTTCTGATCTGTGAACTAGGATGCATTTCATCATTGTCACACTTGTGGCATTCAGTCTTACTCAATTCCATTCCACCAGACCTAAATGATGTGAATGTGGACTGTCATACATAGAGATGCATTTTGGCTCACAACAAGCCTTGTCAGTAGTTGTGAAAGCGGACAGTATCTGAAATGACCACCCTAAGCTGTATGTCTGTTGAAATGGGTTTAGTCCTAGCCTTGGACAAGCGGATTTCCAATGTAAGCATTTCTCAATTCAGTCTAACGTCCATGTGCTGTCTAGTTTGTAATGATTATTTTTAACGAATAATAATGCACAATAGCAATCGATGAGTGTGTCAAGCTGTAATGAGACTACACTCTCAGTGGTGGAACCACATGCTATAGACATCCAGCATCTGATAAGTAAGGTTACCAAGCATGAGACACACCCTGGAGTGATTTTTTTCCAATTAAAGTGTATCTAATTAAAACAGCAATGCTAGCAATAATTAATCAAAATGCATAATTTAAAAGACAACTTTTTCAGAGATTTTTTTTTTTTTTTTTAGGGTGAAGTATACTAAGAACAAAAATTTCTGATTTAATTCAGCCATTAGGTGTCACTACTGTGTATAACTGTGTATTAGAACTAAATCCTTCTTTGGAGATGCATTGGGATGTAACTCACACACACACATGTGCACACAGACACACACACACACACACACATGCATACATATACACACACACATTTGTATGTGGTGTGTGTTTATAGATATTTAGGGCTGTTTTTCAACTAAGGACAAAGTCCTACTGTATGTCCTTCAAAAGAGAAAAACATTTTTTTTGTCTGGGTTTCTAGATAATATCACTTGTGTATCATGGAGTTTATAACTGTGTGCTGCTATATCTTTTATTAATAGCAGTTTTTATTTTCATGTGTGTGCTTGCATGTGTGTGTCTTCATTTTCTTAAATGGAGATAATAAAAGAAACAGGCAACTTAAGTAAGGAATATCATCTATCCAGTTTTTAGCTTCCCCCTCTACTGCATTTAATGTGCACGCATTTTTTAACACAGCTCAGTTCTGCAGATTAATCTGTGATGATTCTTCTAGTTGGTGTGGGATTTGTTCTAGAAAAGAAAAATTAAAAAGTCAGCAATTAAAACAGGATGCATGTTTATGGTATAGGGCACATATTTTTGTTTAAGGTGTTTATTCAATTGCATCCAATTCTGTTGTCAACACAACTGGAAAAAAATGTGCTGCTTGGAAGTGCTACAAAATTTTAAGTCACAAAAGCAGTTCCTACAAACTGAGGAAAAACTACACAAGCAGAATGCTAAAAAAGTGCTAAAAGCATTCAGAAATTTTACCTGAACTATATTTCTATTGCTGTGCCATGACATTTTAAACATAAGACGTTCATTTTCAACAGAAGTTCAGCAAAAAAAAAAAAAAAAAAAAAAAAAATGAAAACAAACTCTGTATAGAAAACAGAAAAAAGGAGTATCGCGTTTTCATGGGTTCACAGGAAAGTACTAGGCTAGCTGCCCTTGTCGGCCATTTTAAACCTAGCCAGATTAACTTTTTTGTGCTCAAATTAACATATCCCATTTCGTTATAAATTGACCTTACCTATCTCTGAGGGTTAATAATTATATATAACACCTAATGAGAATAACTGGGATCATACCATAGATAATTTGAGGGGACCCATGCATGGCATAAAGCATTTAGGAGCTGCCACTATCCATTAGTAGAACAGGGGGCAGTCCTGGGGGTAAATGTTCTGTTTCCCATCCATAGATCAAACATGCTTGAATATGGACAGGGATGAGCTTTGTTTTATGTGGATGGTAAGTCAGTTCCACAGTAGCAGTATCCTCTGTGTGATATACCCATCTCACCCAACTGTTCTGTTGATGTTGCAGAAGAAGTTTAGATCCCTAGACTGAGTATTTTTGCTGCCATGTGCAGTAAAACCATCAGTAATAGGTCATAGGATGCCTTGTACGCCAGACACAGGTCACCTCTTAGCAGTCTGTAGGATACAGAGAGTAGTGACAGAGCTTTGAGAGGGTCCACATAGAACATACTGTTTAGGCCCTGTATCCTTTTAGTAAGGTACCTCTATGGGTGCTTCATAGGATCATAGAAGGTTACTAGGCTATCGACCTGAAGTCATTTCAAACCTAGCCATTTCATCCCAATGCAATACCTTAGATACTCTAGCCAATACCAAGGATTGTATTTAGTAATGCATCTAGGCACATACATACCAGAGGAGGCATTGTATTCAATGATTGACCTAATAAGGGCTGAGTAAAGGGGTAGAATGACATCACAAGATCTACACAGAATCCCTTTGTTTATAAGCTGTGCAATATAGAAGGTCTTTCTTACAACAATAGACACATGTTGATCAAAAGGTAGGTTACTGCCACATAAGTTCCCAAATCATGAACAACTGGGTCAACTCTTAACATGTTATTGTCAATTTGGCAGTTCCCTAGTATCGAAGACTCACCAAAATATATAATAATGCATTTTTGGGCATTTAATTTTAGTCCATGATTTTGGCACCAGTTATTTATTTGGGGCAGACCTTCCTGCAGGATAGCTAACTTATTTGGGAATTCAATGACTGCTACAGACTTGCAGTAATCTGCAAACATAGTCAGCCAGAGCACTTTTGTATTGACTTTTACTTCAGAAAAGTAGATGCCAAACAGAAACAGGGCATTCTCCCGCCATCCTCTGATTCAACAACTCATATTCAGCATAGGTGGAGCAGATGTTTGTAGCACATGATGCTTCATTTTGGGATTCACTCTGACAATAAATGCAAAGTCTGGGATGTTAGTGTCTTCAAAAGTGTAGGTATTCTGCAATTTACACTCTGTCAGCAGGAACGGCTTGTGGTATTGACTAACAGGCTGCAAGCCTCTTCAAATAAAAAAGAAGTCATGTTAAATTAAGAAAGTTAATTATTATTTGTAAATTAAAAATAATAACTTTATGAATTTCTATTTTGTTCTGAGGAGATCTGAAACAAAAACAAAAATCAGCTTAATCCACTTGCCAGGCTGTTTATAAATCAGTCCAGCATTGCCCAGGCATTAGGCCTTTCCACAAATCAGAATACCTCCTTAGGAAATCAGTTACATTGACCAGTGGGTGTCACAGTGGGCTGCTGCTGCTTAAACCAGCAAGGAGCACTTTCTATCTGCTCAGGTGACAGAGGCAGCCTGACTAAAAGAGTGGGGACCTGGAAATAATTAACCTGTGAGGTACAGGAGCATATTTTTTTACAGTCTCTCTGCCCGCTACTGCCAGCATCATGCGGGGAGATAAGTACTTAATTTAAGCATGTGTTTGCCTCATTCTTCCCATAAAATGTATAGTGTTCTGGCAAATCAGGAGGGATTGCAGTCACTATAAAATGAGAGACATTTGAGTTTCAGACTTAACCATCAGATTAAAGTATACTACTGCAGACCCTGTTATTCTAGCATCTTTCTAACTGCATTAAGGAGCTGTCTAACCTTGATTTTGGTCCAGTGTTCCATATTATTTTTCAGCTTTCTCCTTGGTTTTTCAGCTAAGCTGTTGAGGGGGGTGGGTTTGTTGCAGTGGGTGACACATTGTATTCTGACAAAGCTGAGCTGAGAAGATAAATTCTAAATTCCATGGCATTTGCTTATATATTTATTCACTCATATGAATACAACCAAACATAAGTGACTATAATGGATGGTGATAAACCAGGAAATACAGTTCAAACCATGAAAAACATCCAACAAAGCTCACTCCGGATATAAAACACAAACCACTTTTATTTTCCACAACGTAAGTAAGCGCTTTCGTCGTGAATTCAATTTTTACAGGAACTTCATCAAACAAACCAAAAAATCACAGTCACATCTATAAAATGTAACATCACTTCCTGTAACATATTTAAAGTGATAAATCATCAAAAAATATATAAAATTACATTCATAAGACCAGCAGAATCCTGATTCTGTGTGTGATAAGTTCAGTCTTTCAATTTCAACAATAGTTTAACTAATTTTAAAATGTCTTAATAAACATATATCTTCACAAATAAAAAAGACATGTAAAAAGACATTTTTACCTAAAATCTAAAACATAGCACCCAAGCCAAGTCTTGAATCCAGGACCCTTGGTTTAAGAGGCAAACACTCTATCAAGTGAGCCATGTATCTGCATATAATGCTTTTAGCTTTAAAAGACTAGTAATGGCTAAACGTTTGTTTAACCTGGCCAATGGGTGGAATCTAGACGTATTTGCCAACACAGCTCAGCTTTCTCTAATAAATACTGCCATGCACCTCCCCTGCAAGAAGGAGAAATAGTGTCAAAAATAATAAATTTAAATTTGTGCCTAGGGTGTTGTGTAATGTGTTAACAAGAGCGTTGGTGTTACAACTGTCCCTGATTTTTCTGAGATGTTCCCCTATCCTATTCTTGAATTTACACTCGATTTTACCGATGTAAAAACAAGGACATAATTCACATAAGGCACCATAGACGACTCTCTCTGTATAACAGCTAAATTTGTTCTTAATTTGAATTCTCATCCCTTTTATAATTACTTTTTTCACCTCTAGTATATAAGGGCAAAACTTACAAGACCCACATTTGTACATATGGCCATTTTTGTAAGGTTTCCTTTGATGTTCAAGCAGGGTTTTCATATTGTTTCCTTTACAAAATACAAAAGTAGGTCTATCCCCCAAAATCCCTTTGACATCTGTTTCACCTGTCAGAAGTGCCCAGTTTTTCTCCAAAATGTTTTTATCTCATAGGCATCAATAGAAAAGGTTGTAATAAAACGTGTTCTATACATGTTTGCTTGTTCAATTAAGGTTCCAGAAGTGGGGCCTGAAATTTCTAAAGATTCACCACTACGAGTCTTTGAGGGGGTATTTTCCCCAGCATTTTCACTTGCATTTAAGAAAGGGAAAAAGTGACCACTCTCCCTTTTAGAAATGACCTCTTTCGTTTCATTATGTTTGCTACCATTGAATTGGGATACCCCCTACTCATAAACATACCACTCAATTTTGGCATTCATTCAAAAAAGAGTCATGTAAAGTGACCACTTGAGCAGCTCTTACAGAATGTCCTTTTAAAACCCCTCTTTTTTAGATATAGGGGGTGACAACTTGTAAAGTGCAAAAAAAATATTAGAATAGGTCAATTTATGGTATATTTCAGACATAAATCTGTTATTTTGGACATCTTTTCTAAGTAAAATGTCCAAATAAGCAGTTTTAGTCTCGCCTAAAGTGTGTGCGAATGTCAAATAAATGTGTTGAGTTATTGTTGTAGTCAAGGAAAGGGCGTATTAATTCTTTTGGTCCATCCCATAAAATAAAAATGTCATCCAAAAAGCAGGTATACAGGTTGCAGAATGGGAAAAACATAACAATGTTAGCATACATGCCACCACATGCTGCCCCCATCTCTACTCCTTCTTTCTGGACATATAGTTGTTTTTCAAACACAATAAAGTTGTTCTTTAATACCATCTCGAGTAACTGTGGTATGTTTTTGTCTCCCAGATAATCACAGAACCATTAGATTCCTCTCTCATCAGGAATAACAGTGTAAAGATCCTTTACATCTACAGTTATGAAAGTAAAGGAATTATTAAAGGTGACAGTATTTATTTTTTCAAAAAATCCCAAGAATTCTTACACAGTAGCGGTTCTGTTTTTAATAAATCCTTGACCTCAAAATCTAAAAACTTTGCTAATGGTTGGGTGATGGACCCTCTGGCATCTACTATGGGGCATAAAGGGGGTTGGTGTGTGTCCTTATGTACCTTTGGTATTCCAAAGATGGTGGGAGTAACAGGATGGTCAATAGAGAGAGAGAATCCGGAATTCTTCAACGGTCAACATTCCATCTATATAAAGATCTTGTAAATATCTCCTGATTTGTTTGTAAGCCCCATGCAGTTCATTTATTGAACTATGGGCATATGTGGGGGTCTCCTCCATTTTTCTGATATAATTGTTTTTCCACATAAGGACCACCCCACCCCCTTTATCTGGTTTAATCGCCTTTATATTAGTGTTAGAAGTCAGGAACTCAAGTTCTGCAAGTTCGTCAGGGCAGAAATTCTTCTTTATTGGTTGTTTTTTAATTTTCTCACAATATGTTCTAATGTCTAATTCACACACCAGTTCAAAGGTGTCGACAATGGGTACAATGGGGAGGGTTGTAAGTACTAGAAATTTTAAGGGGGTGGATAACAGTTTCGACTCCTTGGAATAACAGATTTAAATTCAATTTCCTAGTGTATTGTTTTAGGTCCAAAATTGTGCTTACCAAATTGACAGATTTGTTTGGTGTAAAAGTGAAACCTTTCACTAGTAAATTACATAAATGTACACTGATATCTAAATTAGTGAAATTATATGCTTTAAAATCCTTTTCTTCATTTAAGTGAATAACAAGGGATGGTAATGACACACCATTGTCCATTCTAACACATGTATTGTTGGAGTCATCAAAGTTTATAGTCACTAAATTTAATTTCTCCCTCGATTCCCTCTCCATGATCCCCTGTAGTGACCCCTGTTCCATCTGTTGGTCTCCTGTCGATGATTGAAAGTCTGTTGTCTCCCATAATTGGAGCCACCCTGGTTGCGTTGGTTCCTTATCTGCTCTGATCTCCTCAAAGCAGGAAAGTCCCCCGCCCCTAAAAAATAATCATCCAAGTTGTTGTCCAGTGGATCTTGGCAGTCAATGTTGTGTTCCGGTTCTTGGTCATACATTTGTCTAGTTTTAGAAATCCATTCTTGAGAAGGGGAGGAGAAGGATATGCATTATTGGTGTTATAGTCTTTCTCATCCCTAAGGATCTTTTTTATTTTTTTTTTGTTTTTAATAATGTCCAAATGTTCTTCTATGGATCGAAAAATGAGTGTATATTCAAATCTGTTTGTGGGAAACAAAGGATCTTGTACAATTTTGTTGCCCAACAGCTTAGCTTCCTGTCCCAGACATTCTGTCTGGGCCTAGTGGTGTTTTACAACCATTTCCATGTACTCTAGACCAAAACGGTCAAACGGTCTGATCAGGTCTTTATGGAAAGGTGAGTTAGCAACAAGACCTCTGGGGTAATGCCACATGCGCAACCCCTTGGGAACTATTTTCTTATTAATACTCATTAAAATAGCTGTTGTCCATCTGGAGCTTTTTAATCTTTACGAAAATCTGGTCAAATTCACTCAAGTTGTAATTGAATGAGTGATTCATGTCACTCTCCCTAATATGCTGAATAAGGGTATATTTATTGCTTAACCAGTCTTTTAAACAAGTGTTTGAACAAAACAATGAGTTGTTAGCAGTACTACCATGAAGTACATTACCATTTAGGTACTATTTAACGTACCACTAACCTGTGCACCAGTTTGCTAGGTGATTCTCTGAGGAGAAGTGTGGTTTAAGCTGGCCATTTCTAACAGAGTGACATGCTCGGCTATTTCAGGTGTCTCCAGGGTGCCTGGTATAGAATGAACAGTTAATTGTGATGAAGGTAACCATTCCAAATAGTGCATTCTCTCTATTAGCTGCTGAATCAAAACAGTAAGGTCATCAGGCGAGGAAGGTGACTGTGATACTCCATCGACATTTTCCATATGTGGTTGCCGACAATCTCACTTTCTTTCTTTGAACAAACCCAAGCTGAGTTGGCAGCTGAAGGCTTCTGACCCAAAATGCAGGTTGTAAGGTATCCAGTGGTATAAAAAATATCCAGTGAGCTGAAGAAAACTGATAAACCAGGAAATATATTCCAAACCACGAAAAACCATCCAAAAAAGCTCACTCCGGATATAAACACAAACCACTTTTATTTTCCACAACAAACCAAGAAATCACAGTCACATCTATAAATGTGACTGTGATGTTATGTTTTAGCATTTATAGATGTGACTGATTTCTTGGTTTGTCTGATGAAGTTCCTGAAAAAATTGAATTCGGGATGAAAGCGCTTACATACGTTGTGGAAAATAAAAGTGGTTTGTGTTTTATATCTGGAGTGAGCTTTTTTGGATGGTTTATAATGGATGGTGGTTGTGTGTGTGTGTGTGTGTGTGTGTGTGTGTGTGTGTGTGTGTGTGTGTGTGTGTGTGTGTGTGTGTGTGTGTGTGTGTGTGTGTGTGTCATGTGGAGGGATCAAATTGACTTGGTATTTCCTTCCCTAGATAAATCAGATTATAAACTAGTGATTTTTACCATCAAAATCTCAAAAAATCCAGGAAACAAACATTTTGGAATTCAAACATTTCAAAAATAGTAACCTCATAAGATTTTATGAAGAAGTTTCAAAATTCACTTTTACCAACATCACTCCAGGCATTGCCACAGTAGGTAACTTCAGAAGAAAGTTCTACGCCAACTTAGATAAATGCATAAGCTTGGTGGTCCTAACTAGATTTATAATTGCAAATTTATAATTAAAATAACTTGTTGGTCCAAAGACATAAATAAACTCTGCAACACAGTTCTGAAGTGTACAGTAGATCAAAAGACCCTCATATCAAAGATGATATCAGGTAGTTTTTTTTTTTTTAGAAAAGCAGAAAACCTACTATTACATTTAATTTACCTACATTATGCAGCAGTTAGAGATTACATTGTGTAGAAACATGTGGACATATGGGCATACATAAGTATATGTTTGAAAGCTTGTGTGATAAATGTATTTGTTTTGTTGACCCTACTTATCTCCCATTAGTCAGACTTCACCTTCTGTCTCTCTTGACTTCCCTTCCTTCTTCTCACATATGTCTCACTCTAATTTTCTTTACCTGTCCTCCTTTACTATTAGATATAAATATTGTAGATAGCATTTGAGTAATTTTACATTCTTATATCTAGGCTTTCAGTGTAAGCCACAGTGGTACAGCGGTAGCATTGTTGCCTCACAGTAAGAGGTTCTCCTGTTCGATTCTCAGCTGGAGTGCCTTCTGTGTGGAGTCTGCATGTCCTCCCCACGGTTGAGTGGCCTCCAAAAGACATGAATGAATGGGTGTGCCTTCACTGAAGATTGGGCATCGGGCTGGCAACTCGGCACCATAAAAATCTACTGCCAATCATTAGCGGACTGGAGTTCTGCTGTGGCGACCCCTAACTGGGAAAAGACAACCATATCTAGGCTTTCAGTGTGCTGCTCATCAGCTCCCCATATCAGGATGGAATGTACAGATTCTATTAATGTATCTCAACATAGTGTGAAATAAATGTGTCAATATGCGTGATTGTGTGTGCTCATACACACATGTATGCTTGTGTGCGTATTTGTGACCATGAGAAGCAGCAGTGCTAAGTCAGGGGTAAATGTTCCATGGCCATAATACCAGCAGGATATACACGATTTCTTCAGTTATCCACTCTAGAGCTTTAATCACTTTTACTGCCCCAGGATGCTCTCATGATGACTTTCTGTATATCAACAAACTAATATTTCCTTAGCATCCCCTCTTATTTAAATTCTAGAAGAATTCTATCTCATATTTTGCCTTGTTGCTGCATTTGGTTTCATAAGTAGCACAGCATACCGTTCCCTTGGTGTTTATTTACATAATGATAAATATTCAATAAAGTGTATCTGAGAAATATCTATAATATTTGATCATCACTGGATGATCTTCTTAGCACCATGGATATTCAGAGGAAGAAAGCACAGAGGTAGCAGCGCTCCTGCAAACAGGATTGCTTTTATTATTTTTTTTTTGACAAAATAAGCCATAGAGATCACCATGCCTTTGTGTATTCTGCTACAAAAGGTAATTAAGCAATACTCATATTCTACTAAAATGAAACATAGTTTCACATACATTCTATAAATGCATCTTGCCTATTTTGACTAGGATGACTTTACTGTTGTTGTTGTTTGTCTTTCGGCTTTTCCCGGTTAGGGGTCGCCACAGCGGAACTCTTGTCCACTAATGATTGGCAGTAGATTTTCACGAATGCCGAGGTGCCAGCTCGACGTTCAAACTTCAACGAAGGCACGTCCATTTACGCATGTCTTTCAAATGCCCACCCAACCGCCGGGAGGACATGCAGACTCCACACTCTGACTGCTCCTTCCTGTCATTAAATACACATACAGACCATATTCCATACAAATACCACACACTACCTGCACAATAAAGCACACATTCTTGCACATACACATCCAGGCATTAATAATCCAACTCTGAGGTCATAATCCTATGGAAGAACAAGTATGACACAGTGCGCCAATCACATTACTCCCTGGATATTCACAAAACATTAATAAAATCATTCAGTTCTGCAGAATGCACCCACAACATTCATCCTATGCTCTTCATCAGTCTCAGTACCACCTGACACATACTCATGCTTGAGCACCATTCATAGAAACACAATGCACATACTGTCATTTGCCCACTCATCTCATATACTGGATTCACATACTGGGCATGTTCCAAATAGTATGATTCCCATTCATTTAGACACATTTGTAGCTAATTATTTATTTATTTAAATGTATGTCAACCATGTTGGCATGTACACATTAGATTATATTTTGCAAAGATGACCCAAATGTATGATCAAATTAATTGCCTTACAGTCACATAACACACAAAAATAACTTGGTAGAATTGTAATACTCGCTTCTAGTGTTGTACCCTACCTTCTTAAATCGTGCTGCATTAATTCATATGTATGCTAAGCTGGTTCCTTCCACTTTCTTCTGTTCACCGCCAAATTCTTGTAACATGACTGCATGAAATTTCAGCATGCTGCAACAGTCACTAAAGGTGCCAACCGGTGCTGAGAGATTCAGTCATTACTATATCATGTGTTATTGTTAAACATTCAAACACAAATGAAAAAATGCAACCCAGTGGAGGGTCCAGTGGTTTAACATCCACTGTTTAATGAAGTAAATAAGAATAAAAATAATTATTAAGCGCTTTCGTCCCTGACACACTGTGTATTTCATCCGTATTCTGTTGAAGTATACTCATGAAGTCCCCAGTGTGTCAGGGACGAAAGCGCTTAATAACTATTTTTATTATTTTTTACTTCATTAAACAGTGGACTTTAAACCATGGGACCCTCTGCTCTGGTGCATTTTTTTCATTTGTATTTAGTGTTATGCTATTTGCACTGCACCTTTGTTTTTGCTACACATTCAAACCTGAGTTAGGGTACAGACCAAGAGGAAAAATATCCATAAAGCTGCTGTAGTCTAATAACCCAGTATAACATCCCATTTTTATATGATAAGCTAATAATAATATTTCAGGCATAGACCAATATTCTAATCATGGGGAGATATACCATATCATGAAAGAAATCACTATCTCTTCAATAAAAAAAATATAGAGAAGAGGAAGAAATGGTTTAAAGATTAAAGGAAAAACACACTCCTGACATGCAACAATTATCAGCAGATAAAGCCAGATAAGAGCATCATATAATTTCCAGAAAAATGCAATAGCTTAGAATCCAGTTCCATTTACAGGGATGATGAAGAATTCTATATAAGTACATGGCTGTACAAGCCTTCTATAGTGTCAATAGTACCAGATGAATTTCAATTCACAGATCTGAAACACTATGAAAGAAACATAAGGACAGTGAATTCTAAGTCACTGCTTTTAATTAATTAGGTCTCACAGAGGGGTTGCCAGTGGAAATGGGTTTGCACCAGGGTTCAGCTCTCATCCCATTGTTTTCATACTGGTAATGGGCTACATTAGCAAACAGGTCTAAGGGGACAGATCAACAAAGTTGCTGTACGCAAACAATGAGAGATTACAGGCAGACTCTGAACAAAAACGTCAGCAAAGGAAAGGGGAATAGTATGCAAAACTGAAGGCATGTGGGTGAAACTAAGCAGACATAAGACAGTTGTAATGGCAGCAAATTGGGGAAATCAGAAGAAGTTGAGAAATGAGATAGAAAGGAAGATAGTAGAACAGGTAAATAGCTTCAAGCATCTGGGAGGGGTGGTTGAGGAGAAGGGAAGTTGGAATGAAGAGGTCAAAGCTAGAATCAGAGAGGCTTTAGCCAACTGGCATAGAATCCTACATGTAGTGTATGACAGAAGAATGCCAAAGTAGCTGAAAAGTCAGGTGTACAAGAAAGCAGGGTGACCAGTACTACTGTATGGTACATAAACCTAGGCCATAAAGGCAGAGCAGATGTTGAAATTAGAGGTGATGAAAATGAAGTGCCTGAGAAGGGTGGTAGGATGCACGCTGTGGAATAAAGAAATGAGGACATAAGAGCAGAAGCCAAAGTAGTTCCAATTGCAGAAAAGATCAAAGAGAAAAGATTATGGTAGTTCAGACCATGCAGAACAGCAGAAGACAATCTGATGAATAAGATTTGGGACAGACAGGAAGAAGGTAAGAGGAAACGAGGATGTGGAGCAAAGAGGTGGAGAGACTATGTGAAAGAAGATCTGTGACAGTCAGGCACAAGTGTCAAAGAAGACCAGAGTGTGGCACTGAATCGAGAGAGATGGCGACAGTTAACACAATATCCTGACCCCATGTAGAAAAATGGGAAAAGGGGGGCTGATAATGATGATTTTTTAATTAAAAAATGGCGTCATGTATCTTGGTGGCTGTGTGTCTACACCTCCCAGACTTAAATATGTACTACCTATGAGTCTGCACAGCCTTGAATTAAACAGGAATACTCTCTTTGCAAACAAAATCTCCCACTAGTCCATTGCTGTGCACCTGAAATGACAAAAATTAATTGGGAGAACAATCAATCCAACTGCAATAAATAAAATAATAATAAATAAATAAATAGTTAGATAGATAGATAGATAGATAGATAGATAGATAGATAGATAGATAGATAGATGTGCATTAAGTGCTATAATTATGCTCCAAAACTGGGAAAAAGATAGCTGTAACACACTTCTGTATCGACCTAACCTTAACAACACATTCAGAGCTGTGTAACAATTGTTACACACACACATCTCCAAGCACTGTTATGGTCAGGTATCATGGAAGGGATGTTCCTTTATTCGCAACTGTCCCTGAATATCTTTCCTCATATATCCACAGAAGTTTACAGATGTTCATCTGGAAATAACTTATTTAAATTGGGCCAATATTTAAAAAACGCCCCTGACTTCTTCCTGCAATATACTTTCTATGCGACAGCAAGTAAATATAATTGATGTCTATGCAACAGTACTCGCTAAGTGCTTTACTAGCTTTCAATTCTAGTAAAAAAACTTCAACTTTTTTTTTGTAAGTGGTAGTACACAGAGTAGATAAAACTCCATGCACTACAAACAGTAATGATCAGGTCTCATGGATCCTAACCAGTTATTACATGGGTACCAAGATGTCTCAAACACATAATAATATGGTTATTATCGGAGACCCAAGCATAACCATTTATGTATGTGTGTACGCATATTTATGTGTGTGTGTGTGTATATATATATATATATATATATATATATATATATATATATATATATATATATATATATATATATATATATATATATATATATATATATATATATATATATATAGATATCTATACCTACACAGTATGTTTACCAGATGTGCTTCATCAAGTGTTCCGCCAACTGTCTGCATGCTGTCTCAACATGAGATATTCATCTGAAACCAAGAAACCTAATACAGGCAAATGTTTAAGACCTTCATCTACCTCTCCTAAGTTAAAATATTGTCCTTAAGGTTCTTTTCTTTATTGTGTTGTCCATGCACATATGTTTATAAATGTGAGGAAATGTTCTTTTTTTGGCCAGCCTTTTTAGTCACACTTGCAATAAGAAGTTAGTTGAATTTGCTTCAATTATTTTTGCAGTGTTACTTTTTATTTAAGGTTTTTTAACTAGGTGGTTCCATGACCAAGGCTTTCATTTAATAGGAAACCAAAAGAGGTTAAATAACTTGCTCGAGGTCACACAGCAGGAAAAGCAAAGGTAAGGACTTTAGATCTTTCTAGCATGCTTTACAATGCAAATCTTTAACCACAACATCGTGCTAACTTTAACAGAATTGCATGATGGCTTCAAAGCAACTATTCTAAATGATTTATGTGCTTTGTGCATGACAACAGGCAATTGTCTAACTATCGTGTAACCTCATATTTGCATAAATTCAAAGTTTAAGTTGGCAATATTTTCCAGTTTTGCTGTTACTTACAGTTGTCTCCAAAACAGGCATCAGTTCACTTCCATATTTTGCTGTTACCAATATCAAGCTCAAATTTTTATAAACATTCATATGCCCATCAGCCAGATACCCACAGAAATCCAACTAATATACCACATCACCAAAAATAATAACATATTCAAATGAATCACTAATTAAACCAATTATCATGTAATTAAAAATCAATTAACAACATTGTACCATTCTTGTACCATTCAATTTACAAAGTAAGGCTAATTAAATCTGTATTCCGCAGCAATAAAGAACAATACCATATTTAAATAAAATCTAATTAAACCCATTAACACCTAATTAACAATCAATTAACAACAGACAGCCATTTAGTTAACAAATTGTGGCTAATTATACATGAAGTACAGATATTTTTTCATTGCAGACTGTTTCTGGCAACCTGAAATATTGTATCTCAGGATTTAAAATGAAAAAAAAAAAAAACTGTGTGTAAAAGCAAGTAAACACATGCATGCACATACGTATAACACATGCAGAAAAAAATTCTGCAAACATGCACAGAGACATTAGTTACCATGAAAAATAAGCATCATTTGCAGGATTTTTTCAATTATTCTTTCTCAATGTGTTTATTTTTGTGATTTAGAAGGCCAAATAAAACTGAGTCAGGAAGGCATTGTGACTCCATTTAATTTTTCTTTTATTTGAGTTCTGCAGATTTATTAACTAAGTAACATTATTTTTTCTGTGTCACAGAAAATTTCTATACACTGTTTTCAAGATCCTTTAAAATGCATTACCTATCTGTTGTTGCTTTTAGCAAATAATTCTCCAATGACAACTTACTACATTAGAAAGAGTATTTTTATTCCAAGCTTGGTTACCAGATAATGTTTTTGAGTTGTTATAGCTGACATTCTTAAACCAGAGTATGCATTCAGCTGTATGCAACATGTTTTGGTTTGTTTGTTTTTTATTACTAAACTGAAATCTCATTGCCCTGTTATACCAGCCTCTGCTGTGCTTACGTGTACATATACTAAAGGAATGGTACCTTAATTTGAAGGCATAATATCACTGTAATTTAATTATGTGCTTTCTGTTATATTTCTGAAAACAAGACAATGGGAAAAAAATCTGGGCACAGTCTATCATAACTGCTACATCCACTAAAACCAGTCAGACTCCTGGAACTGCACATCCTTATATGGAAGGTGTATTCAATCATCTGATGTAGTTCTAAGACTTCCCTAACCGAATAAGTTCTGGCGACAACTAATAATTTGGTTAACCTATTTGTCACATACTTATAGTTCGTTAGCCACTGTTTTGTAGAGCAATAAATAGTAAAGCCTACAGCTAGCCAATAAGACATCATCATGTATGTCCACTGTTGTAATTTGGGTATAGCAGTACAATTTTTTCCTATCAGAGTTATCCCTGCTCCTAAATTTGCCAGTTTTAATCATGAAGTTAGAAGTGTTTAACTGAACATACAGTACTTAACTGAGGCTAAAACCTTATATTACCAGTGAGCAAATCCTCCCTACTGGTTACGGCATATTAAGAGTAGACTGGCTAAACAAGAAAGGAGGCGGTAGAGCTATAATATTTAAACAGCATCTAAACATCCAGATCTTAAAATCATCAGCTCCACAAATAGGCAATGAAGAAATAATATATACCAACCTTAAAATAAACCAAAATAAAACCATCAACATAACTGGATGCTACTTCCCACCTGGCCAAAACATCCCTCCACTAGAAAACCTCCTCAGCTGGACTACCCACCATCTCCCCCAAGAAACTATAATTTTAGGTGATTTCAATATTAACTGGCAATCCTGTTCTGGCAACCATCCAACCCATCATCTAAAATTTGATGGCTTCACCCAACTAGTTCAGTCACCAACCAGGATAAATAAAAACTCCAACAAGCACACTACCCTGGATTGGATACTAGTCAGTTTGAGCCCCCAGACATATATAGCAGGCTGCTTATCAGATAGCCTCAGTGATCACTCCCCAACATTCCTACTCAAAAAACACCTATACCAAGTTAAACCTGTCATCTACCGTCAAATACGTAAAAAACAAAACTTTAACCCACTCACATTCATCTCACTCATCCCTCAAAGAATGTAACTGGCATCCTCTAAAGTACCTCAGTCTTGATGATGCAGTTTAATTTTTTAATACTACCTTCCTGAGCATCCTTAATTACCACTCCCCCATAAGACTTTCCAGAACCGAAGCACAACACTCTCCATGGCTACAGAAAACCATTAAGTCAGAAATGAAAAACAGGGATAAAGCCTGGGAGCACTGGTGCAAAACCAAAACCCCCTGAACTAGACAGAAATTCCTAGAAGTACGCAATAGAGTCAAAAAGCTAATAAAACAGGACAAATTCCAGTACTACCAGTCTGACCTAGACTCCTCCCAACACAACTCCAAACAATTCTAGTCCTCCATAACCTTCATCCTCCACCCAGGTAAAGTCAGTACCCCTCCTCCTGACATCCCTCACTTCTCCAAAAATATTGCTACCTCATTCAACACACACTTCACACAAACCATACTATCACTACCTAGACAACACAACCCCCTCCCCTCTCCTCCAACCCACACCTTCAACTAGTAATCTCCCCACTGCCTTCTCTTTTTCTCCTGTTCCTACCTCCAACATAAAAAAAACTTTTAACTAAACTTAAGCCCACCAAATAAGCAGCAGACAACCTCCCAAGTGAATACCTACAAATTGCAGCTGATGCTTTAGCCTACCCAGTATCCATCTTGATTAACTGATCTCTGTCAGAAAGTTATGTTCCCACACTATGGAAAGTATCACATATAATTCGCCCCCACAAAGACGGCCCCTCCACAGAACTAATCAGTTACCACCCCATAGATATTCTCTCTTCACTCTCCAAAATACTAGAGAGATGCATTCACTCTCAGGTCTCAGACTACCTCCTTACTAAAAACCTCCTTTCCAATATTCAGCATGGTTTTCTGACCAAGCCATAGCACTACCACTGCCTTACTCTCCTTTACTAACACTATCATTCAGCATAAAAACAATGGTTATCTCTCCTCTGCTACTTTCCTAGACCTATCTAAAGCATTCAACATGGTCCCACACAAACAACTCATCTCTGTCCTCAATAACCTATCCTTCTCTCAATCAGTCACCAACTGGTTTCAGAGTTACTTGTCTGACTGCCAACAATCCATTGTACGGCAGTATGACATTTCTCCCCAACTACCTGTCTCTATAGGGGTTCCCCAAGGATCCATCCTTGGACCCCTACTCTTCTCTATTTTCACCATAAATCTAGCCTCTGCCACCAAACCTGGCACACTCATACAATATGCAGATGACTCAACCATCATCTGTTCAGCCCAGTCCCTACCCATACTGCAAAAAGTCACACAGGAAGCCTTTTCCTCTGTTGAAACTTGGTTATCCGATGCCCAGTTAATACTCAACCCAAACAAAACTAAACTACTCATCTTCCAACCCACCAAACAAACTCAAAACAACTCTCACTTTAACATCACAGCAGAAGACAACACCATTATATACCCAACAGAACACACCAAATTGCTAGGAGTGGAAATAGACAATAAACTAAAATTTGACATTCACATATCCATGACCATAAAAAAAGTCCACAAAAAACTAGGAGCATTATACAGAAATAAGCAACTTCTCACCAAAGCAGCGAAAATTTCAGTAGCAAATTCCCACCTTATCTCCACCCTACTTTATGCCTCTCCAATATATATCAACCTAAGGCAATGCGATCTAAACAAGCTCGAGACCTGCTACAACAAAATTGCCAAATTTGCCACAGGGGCATCCTACCATAGTCACCACTGTCTCTCACTTGCTGAACTGGGCTGGCTTGAACTTCCTCACCTCCTTCAATGGTATCAACTCGTACTCGCCCACAAACTAGTAAACCATCCACTAAAAGTCCCATCCCTCCAGAATCTACTCCATCCCTATCACACCACCAGACCACTAAGAATCAGCAAAATAAATCACTTACAGGTCACTAAAGCCAATAACTCTGCTGGAAAAGCACTATTCTCTTGCGCCATAGCCACATTATGGAACTCCCTCCCACCCACAATTATCTTTGTACCTTCATGCACCCACTTCAAAACTTTACTAAAAGCGCACCTAAAAACATGCTGGCTATGCCCTTGCAACTCCCCCTCTAATATCACCCACCCCATCCACCCACTACCTTTCTTTCCATCCCACTAACTACCTTGATTATAGCAAGCTCAGATGCTCATAAGCCTAACTACTTATTATACAACAGAACTTCTTATTGCAACAATTGTTAATGTCTGTCATGTACACTGCAGATGATAACGATTTTAGTCATCTACTGATGTACTATGCTCTTCATCTGTAACTATGTTTGTAATTTTTAATTGCTATGTTGATCAAATTGTTAATTGCTATGTAAATCCAATGTAACAACTGTCTGTATATTTTAATTGTGGAGCTTTTCTCCCCAGGCCTCCACTGAAAATGGACCTACGTCCAGTTGGACACATGTTCCTCCTTCTGGTCCTCTGCTATGATTTTTAAAAGGCACTGTTATAACTGTAATTGTAATTCTCAGAGTATCAAAAGCATGCTTCTAGTTTTTTGCATGTATACTATTTTATTCTTGCATACCTAAATCCCTCATGTAATACTCAACCATGCTAGTTACGTTTTTCAGCTTTAAGAAAACTCCAAGTGATATTTTAATGAGTAAGTAATATTAATTTTGGTTTCTCCCCTCCTCGGAAATAGTACCCAGAATAACATCAAGACAAAATTATTAGAATAACATTAAACTACATTTATTCTGAGCATACCCTCACCCTTACAAATAATATAGTTTGCTATATATATATATATATATATATATATATATATATATATATATATTTATGGTTTACTATCATTATTTCAAAAATTTTAAAAAAGTGTACTTATCAGCTAAGTGTTTCGCCGAAAGTACACAATTCCGAACGTTCCTAAATTCGAAAAACAGCTGTTAATGTCGAAAATGTCGCTCACAACATTTTCAACACTTAACAGCAATCCCACCCTTCCCTTAACTCCCTAACTAACTAGCCTAAACTTACGTTTATGCAGGCCTGCACCCCCACACCCCCCTAACTTAATATTCCAACTCTGAGATTGCACTACAATGAAGAAAGGGATGTATTTCCCTAACCACACTGTACCGCGATCCCCTTACATGAGCGAACGTTATAACTGTGAATGCACAGTCCATTCGCAATAATAACGTTCGCTCACATAACCTGCCGAAATATGAAGTATTTGAACATCTGTTGTTTGAATACTTCATAGCCATGCAATTGCACGGCAAAATTGTAATGGTAAATGTATATATATATATATATATATATATATATATATATATATATATATATACTATACCAAGTAATAAAAATCGCCACCAGCAAAAAAATGATCCTGATCAAGATGAAAGAAATGAATAACATAAAAATAATAACAGATTCCGTTCAGGATCAAACCAAGCAGTCAGTCAATACACACCAAAGTGTGAGCAAAAAGGATGTCTATTCAGACCTTGTACCAAAATCCAAATACGAAAAACACAGTTCAAGAACACATAGTAGAAATCTGTTCAGACTTCCAGAACCTCTTCATAGCTATTCATAAATATTCCACAACCAAAGCTGGTTATATGAAACTTTTATTGAGACAAAACGGTGAGCGCTTTCGCTATTTAGCTTTTTCAAACAATTACAAGTGTGTACTTCAAGCAACTGAATATATATCTCAATACTAAATTGATTAATAAGATAATTAAATTATCATTTAAATAATTAATTTGAAATATATAAACACATAAAGATATATACCAAAAACAATAAAAACAAATAAGACATACATACATTCATAGATATAAAACCGATAAATAAAAATATATATTGTATATGATAAATTTTCATTATATATAAATATATGTATTCCATTTTTAAAAAACATATTCATAATTTCATTTATGTCTATGTTTGATCCTTCTGCCTTCAAGTGCAGGTTTCAATGGAATTCTCTCATTTAAGCCAGGGGGTATATGCGCTTGTAACCTAATTATCCAACTAGTTTCAGTTCGTTCTGTGTAATTCTTTATATCTCCTCCCCTGTTTCTAGGAGTATTAGTGTGTATTACCATAAATCTAAAACGATGCACAGAACCTTCACATAAAATATGTTTTGAGAGTGCATTAATCTCAGATTTAATTCTAATTTGATAAATATGCTCCCTAATTCTATTCTTTAGTTTCCTATTGGTTTTTACGACATAAAGCGCAGAGCATTCTGTGCAAGTAGCCGGATATACTAGATGCTCTGTATCACAAGTTGCATTAACTTTGAAAGTAAAAATTTGAGATGTTATAGGGTGCACAAACATATTAGTATCAGCAATATAAGTACAAAAATTACATTTTTTGCATGATCGAGTTCCATAATAAGACAAAATAAGTTCCTTTGTTTGCACTTGATTAGGGAAGCATAATAACCTATGTAAGTGTTTTTTGTTCTTAAAAATATACTGTGGCCGTTCTCCTACTAAATTTCTAATTTCAGGATTTACTGTTAAAATATCCCAATGCTTAAAGATAGTCTCTTTAATCAATTGTATGTCCTGGGTATAATATAAAGTAACTTTTTGCTGCCTGTTTATATCTTCAGATTCATTTTTCTTTTCTTCCTTATAAACAGTTATACCCCTTTCAGAAAAAATAGGACAAGCCCTGTCTGTTCTAATATGATTTGTTTTTAAAAAACCTTCCTCTATCTCTGTAGTTTTATAATTCCTCATTAACAACCTCTCATTTAATTCAACTAATTCTGTTTCATAGTTATTTTCATACTATCCCTGTGCAACAAAGTATTTTATGACAGGATTTCCTATGGACACCTGTATTAAGTTTTCTATTTTTGAGACGTTGAATACATACATCCAGAAAGGTTATATTATCATTGGATGTAGTCATGGTGAATTTCAAATAGGTTGTCAATAAATTGACCTCCGTCATAAACCTGTCTAATTGTTCCGTAGTGCCTGTCCACAAAAAGAATAAATCATCAACAAAACATCTGTAAAAACAGACATATTTCTGATATAAATCTAGGTGGAAGTGTTTTTCTTCTTCCCATAAGGCCATTACTAGGTTGGCATAGCTATTGGCACATGAAGTGCCCATAGCTACGCCATCCTTTTGTAGATATAACTGCTGATTAAATAAAAAGATATTATTCTCCAGCACCATTTCCAATAATAGACAAATAAATTCTATTTGTTTGATTAACATACTAGAATGTTTGGTGAGATATACTTGGACACTTTCAATTCCTATCTCATTAGGGATGTTGGTAAACAATGATTTAACATGCATTGTAACCATTATAAATGGAATATTATCAGATAATAACTTAGTTCTTTCATATAGATCTAGTAAAAACTGTTTACAATCCCTTAATATGAATGTATTCATGTCCACTATAGGTCTCAAAGTTTTTTCTATCAGTATGGAAAGTGGTTCAGTGACCCACCCTCGACCTGATACAATTGGTCACTGGGGGTTTCATTAAATTTATGCACACCTGGTAGCCCTGAATAGTTGTGGTATAGGGGTTTTCAACAAACAAAAATTATATAAATCAGAATTAATTATAACATCTGATCATCTAATATCTTAATAAATAAATTTACAAATATTACTCTTGTAGCCCCTTATAGATATATTTATATCATTTCTTAGGTCCTGTAAGTTTAACTTGTTTTTTAACTTGTTTAGATGTTAGCATCTCATTAATGCATAATGGATATTCTTCAATATATATCCTTCTCTACAATTCTACAATTCTAATCTAATAAGATGTAAGGATTTGGAATATAATATATTGGTCTTTTAAAATACCTTACTTTGAAGTTCCAGCAGTATTCTTTCTCTTAAATAACATTTTATTGTACATTCCCAACAAAAGTTTAATAATAATATTGTATCAGTTGCGTTTTTTTTTCTAGATGGACAAAAGATAATCCCTTATTTAACACAGGAAGGAAGGGAACTCTAGCTCTAGAATCAGTGAGTATGTATGGTGGATGTGTCTTACTCACTACTGGATCCTACTAGATATGTCTCTATCCTATACAACATAGGACATCAGAATTATTGTCATTTATTTCTTGCTCTGCTCTCTCTCACTATACCCTGTGATCAAATCCAGCAAGATAAGAATTTGTATTATTATATTAGATAGATTATTTTATATGATCACAGTAGATTGAGATGTTAAATCATACTCATTTTTATGAACTTATTCCTATTTTGAGTGCACAAGAGCATGTACAAGGTGTGTATAATTTACTATACCAACTAGCTACCTAAAGAAAAATAAAGATTAATAGACCCCTATGACCTAAATTGTATCAGATTAGAGGGTGGGAACCTCACCACTTCCATACCAGAAATACTGATAGAAAAGACCTAGGATGGATATGAATGCATTATAATGGGATTGTAAAAAAGTTTTACTTACTTTGGGGGAAAGAAGAAAGTTTAGTTATCTATATATAAATATTCCATTTATTTACAATGCATGTTAAATCATTGTTTACCAACATCCTAATGAGATAGAATTGAAGTGAAAGTGTATATCTCACCAAACATTCTAGTATGTTAATCAAACAAATAGAATTTATTTGTCTATTATTGGAAATGGTGCTGGAGAATAATATCTTTTTATTTAATCAGCAGTTATATCTACAAAAGGATGGCGTAGCTATGGGCACTTCATGTGCCAATAGCTACGCCAACCTAGTAATGGCCCTATGGGAAGAAGAAAAACTTTTCCGCCTAGATTTATATCAGAAATACGTCTGTTTTTACAGACGTTTTGTTGATGATTTATTCTTTTTGTGGACAGGCACTACGGAAGAATTAGACAGGTTTATGACGGAGGTCAATTTATTGACAACCTATTTGAAATTCACCATGACTACATCCAATGATAATATAACCTTTCTGGATGTATGTATTCAATGTCTTGAAAATGAAAAGGTTAATACAGGTGTCCATAGGAAATCCTGTCATAAAATACTTTGTTGCACAGGGATAGTATGCACCCTGGCCACATTTTTTCTAACATTATTAAGGGTCAAGCTATAAGAGTAGCGAGGCTGAACCCCCTACAAAGTAACTATGAAACAGAATTAGTTGAATTAAATGAAAGGTTGTTAATGAGGAATTATAAAACTACAGAGACAGAGGAAGGTTTTTTAAAAACAAATCATATTAGAACAGACAGGGCTTGTCCTATTTTTTCTGAAAGGGGTATAACTGTTTATAAGGAAGAAAAGATAAATGAATCTGAAGATATAAACAGGCAGCAAAAAGTTACTTTATATTATACCCAAGACATACAACTGATTAAAGAGACTATCTTTAAGCATTGGGATATTTTAACAGTAAATCCTGAAATTAGAAATTTAGTAGGAGAACGGCCACAGTATATTTTTAAGAACAAAAAGAACTTCCATAGGTTATTATGCTTCCCTAATCAAGTGCAAACAAAGGAACTTAGTTCGTCTTATTATGGAACTCGATCATGCAAAAAATGTAATTTTTGTACTTATATTGCTGATACTAATATGTTTGTGCACCCTATAACATCTCAAATTTTTACTTTCAAAGTTAATGCAACTTGTGATACAGAGCATCTAGTATACCTGACTACTTGCACAGAATGCTCTGCGCTTTATGTCGGAAAAAACAATAGGAAACTAAAGAATAGAATTAGGGAGCATATTTATCAAATTAGAATTAAATCTGAGATT
Source organism: Protopterus annectens (assembly GCF_019279795.1). NCBI lineage: Eukaryota > Metazoa > Chordata > Ceratodontiformes > Protopteridae > Protopterus > Protopterus annectens. The sequence goes on from NC_056737.1 coordinate 250,050,100, forward strand.
AATGCACTCTCAAAACATATTTTATGGGAAGGTTCTATGCATCATTTTAGATTTATGGTAATACACACTAATACTCCTAGAAACAGGGGAGGAGATATAAAGAATTACACAGAACGAACTGAAACTAGTTGGATAATTAGGTTACAAGCACATATACCCCCTGGCTTGGAGAATACCATTGAAACCTGCACTTGAAGGCAGAAGAATCAAACATAGACATAAATGAAATTATGAATATGTTTTTTAAAAATGGAATACATATATTTATATATAATGAAAATTTATCATATACAATATATATTTTTATTTATCGGTTTTATATCTATGAATGTATGTATGTTTTATTTGTTTTTATTGTTTTTGGTATATATCTTTATGTGTTTATATATTTCTAATTAATTATTTAAATGATAATTTAATTATCTTATTAATCAATTTAGTATTGAGATATAGATTCAGTTGCTTGAAGTACACACTTGTAATGGTTTGAAAAAGCTACATAGCGAAAGCGCTCACCGTTTTGTCTCAATAAAAGTTTCATATAACCAGCTTTGGTTGTGGAATATTTATGAATAGCTACGAAGAGGTTCTGGAAGTCTGAACAGATTTCTACTATGTGTTCTTGAACTGTGTTTTTCGTATTTGGATTTTGGTACAAGGTCTGAATAGACATCCTTTTTGCTCACACTTTGGTGTGTTGACTGACTGCTTGGTTTGATCCTGAACTGAATCTGTTATTATTTTTATGTGTGTGTGTGTGTGTATATATATATATATATATATATATATATATATATATATATATATATATATATACTGTATATGTGTGTGTGTCCCTATCAGTTGATCAAGTTTTCAGAAACACTCACTCCATATAGTCAAGACCATATGACTGAGTTTTTGAAAACTCGATACTATCAAATGGAAATTGTGGTACAGCGAAGATCAGGAAATTTACCCTTTTCCTCACTGTAGTGTGATCCTGGAGTTGGTATAAATAACTTGCAGGGGGTGTGGGGGGTGCAGGGGGTTTGCAACCCTGTAAAAACTTAAAAAAAGGTAGATTTTTTTTTTTCCTTTTTTTTTCTTTTATTTTATGTTCAAGTTTTCAGAAAATTGATCTTATGTTCTCTTTGATACTTTTTTCAAGTTTCTGAAAAGCTGAGTGCATTAAAACTAAGAAGCCCGTTTTAAAAAGACCATGTGCAACTTTTCAAATAGAAGCACTCTAAAACTCTTGACGAGATTTAGACTTCATGGGAGAACCAGTGTCTAGAGGTGGTGTGCATGTGTACATGCATATGTCTTCTTCAAGTGTAACAACTACATAATAATTTCAAATGATCCTATATTTGTCTGACCTTGAAATCCCCTTATACATGCCCTGTGTACATTTGTATCCTTATATATTTGCTGTTTGAATATCACTGCTGTCACATCAATGACCATCTGTATGGAGATGAATTTTTGTCATTATCCCCAAATCTTTGCTGCTCTGTTTTCATAGCATGACCGTTTGTTTCATAAAGCATGTTTTTCTTAATTAATTTCAATCAGAATAGCACCATGGTGGTATCTACTTTATATACGATCATGTGTGATTTACTGCTATCCTTTTACTTCCCCAAAAGATCTGGCATCAGAAATTTGTTAAAAGTTTAAGAAGTAGCATAGGCAGACCTCCACTAACCTGAATTGCTGACCATTACTTTCCTGGTATGAAATCTGATGGCCAAGCACTGAAATAGTACTGAGTCTATTCTCCCCTTTGGAATAGTAATAATACATTGCTGTTTAGGAATAAGTCCAGAATATAAACTTGAGGCAGCCACTGGCCAAGATCAAATCAGGAAAAGAATTCAGAAATTGTGTCTTATTACCTATGCATGCATCTAATTATGCTTTATTTGTCCATTGGCCTACATGTGATTTTGTTGTACTCCATGGGAATCCAAGATGTGGTTAAAAAGTAAAGAATCTGAGTGTGCAGTTAGGCAGTGCATTTCAAGATGGCCTTTTGCACAGATGTTTTTCTGAGTGCTACAGATTTCTGAGTTTAATAAGGTCAACTCAGTTAATTCTAAACTGGCATGTATGGTCTGCTCATATACCTACAAAAAGAGCTCTCCCATCCATTGAAAATAATCTCACCAACTGAAATATGTTCAGGCCCATGTTGTGGAGATGAAAAGCCACATTTACATGCATGCGATGCATGATCATAGTACATGCAGGTACTGCTTTTATTCTAGACGTTTGTTACTCTTTTACCTACAGATATATGACTGTGGAGGTAGTATATTTAAGTAAGGGGTTCCAGGGGTGAACTCCCTTACATGAGGAGCAAGGAGGGAACTACAATACACATATATATATATATATATATATATATATATATATATATATATAGAGAGAGAGAGAAATTTTTTTTTTGTGTTTGACCCAAAGCTTGGACATTTGTTTTTCTTGCTGAGTTAAATGTATTCAGATTCTTGTGTGTGGGCTGTATGTCGACGTCTGGTACGGGATTACTGCATGCCTCTCTGTGCAATAACCTCAATACAGATCTGTTTTTTATATATATATATATATATATATATATATATATATATATATTTCTGTGTGTGTATGTGCATGGGATTGTGATCATGTGTGCGCACACGTGTGTGCAAATCTGCCTTAAGAAGCTGCATTTAGTAAATGAAAGTAACTTGTGTTAAATCTACATTCATAGACATAATAGATGGGTGCTCTAAAAAAACAAATACACCTATTATCAATCATGTCTCATGAAATAATTCGAATGAAGTAAAGTAATAATTAAATCTGGAAACTAATAACAAAATATAACTAATGGGAAGAGAAAACTAAGACAGATTATATATGGTCAGGCAGGAGAATTCAAAGAAATAAAAGTAAATCCTGAGGCTAAAAATACAATTTAAAATACTCACTGCAGTAAGACATACAATTAATAAGGCTATGTAGTACATGCAATGTCAATCAGCAAGAACAGTATACTAGGAAGGAATAATATAAATAGTTACAATGAAGCCAATAACAAAAGTGAACAGAATTTATAAATGCATTGTTCTGAACAGCAGAGATACACATCAGACTGGGCTATGGAGACAGAGTGGGCAGGCAAGGAAACAGGTGTGGGAGCATAAGTCAGAAAAAGTCATGGTTTCTGTTGATGCAGTCTTCCAAAATGGAATGCTTTAAGGACGTTGTAAGAAAGCTTCAAATGATTGTTGCAGAACTGAAAGAGAATGGCATCATGATTTAACTTTGCATTGTGGAAAATTATGAACGAGCCAGTCACTTGATCTCATGACGCAGTTTTGAATTAAAGTCGGCATTACCAAATGGTAACATATTGCGAACATTTATTCAGTTCTGCTGATCTATATGTAGCATAAACTACTTTTAAACCCATAGTGCGTTAAAGGAAACAATGTCAGTTCTGTGCATTGTGTATAACTGCACCACTCTGTTGGCTCCAGGATTACAGTTTGTCATGATGATGGCATTTGTAAGTATGACCCGTACCTCCCAAGGTTTTAATACTGTCTGTATGGGTGTTATACATTATACTCCAATCATGTGACCTACACTGTTTCTTACAGATGTCTGGCACATGACATACGTACACCTGGTATTATTTTTTCCCATTTTCAAGTACTGAGAATGAGCAATCACATAAAGGAACAGTAATATAATATATTGAAACTTGCTTGAAGTTTAACTAAAACTGTCACAGAAGCTCTTTAACTCATTATAATAGAAAACCACACAAGCAAAGCAAATCAATAAATTCAGCATTACTTTCCTATACAGTGAATGCCAAAGAGACCAGGAGTTCATGGAAATTTTAGCATGTCCGATATATCTCAGATAAGTCACAAGATGACTCAAGGGATATTTGATTTTATATTGTTTTCTTTGAAGTTTAATTCCATTTTCATAGCTAAATGCTAGGCTATCAGTTTTCAGTAAACCCAAACAATAACCAAAGCAATAACCCTGTACCTTGTACCTCTGAGATAAAGACCTTAACTATTAAGCCAACCTCAATAATAGGGTCATAGGTTAATATTAGACTATCATCTGCTGACTTTTACACTCTTATCGAATAACCAGAATGAAACCCTGTGCCTTGCATCTGTGAGGAAAAGGCTTTAACCATTATGCCAACTCTGCTCATAAACTTGATTTCCATACAAACAAAATTGCCAAAGAAGCCTTGCACTTTTTTCAACATGTACTTTGCAGTTTTCCCTTGCTACTTTAATCTTGTTAAATCTAGTAGCATTCTGGACAGTTTTCAGCCTGTCTCACTTTGACGACATTCTGTAGAACTGATATAACTAGAAGGGGAGTCATTCAACTGTTGAGTTACAATTTATTTTATCACTATGGTTATGTGTTTTTATTTTTAGTTGCTGTCAGCATCGTGATGAAAGTTAGGTAAGATTGACAGTAGTATAATTTAAGTGTCAGGTTTAGGGTTTATATCTGTGATTTTATATTTCTGTTTATGTTTTCAATTACTGGTATGGGATTCAAATGCTGCGTTAGACTTTAAATACAAAATGTATTTTCCTTCCAATATTTTTTTTAATATAATAGAACATTAACGATAGGAATTTCAGTATTTTTCTGAATGTTTCCATTTTGCCCGAGACAATAACTTTTTTAATGGAAGTTAATCATAAGGAAAATTGGAGTTATACCTTCAAGGTTGATTATAGACTGCTGTTTTAACCTAGAGGGTCACCAAGTAGTTGGCTATAACAATTTGTTTGGTGGATTATGATGACATAATGCCAAGCATGTTATAAGTAAGCAATATTGGCAGAAAAGGTGGGCATTATAAGGCAATAAACGACTGTCAAGATGTATTGCTATGCCTCCTGTTATATGTGGATGGCCTCTCCTCCATTGAAAGGTCTGTTCTTTTCATATAATGCCCACCATGTTAGGCATTATTTGCTCTTAGAATTGGCCTCTGTATTTGGGTTTGCTGATATTGTGTTGTGCAGTCTTAATTGTGTGTGTGTGTGTGTGTGTGTGTGTGTGTGTGTGTGTGTGTGTACATATATATATATATATATATATATATATATATATATATATATATATATATATATATATATATATATATATATATATATATATATATATATATATATATATATATATATATATATATATATACACACACACACACACACACACACACACACACACTGGATATTTTACACACCACTGTCAAAATGCCAGGTTTTTGTGATATAAAAAAAGAGACCACAATAAATAATTTCAAAACTTTTCCCACCTTTAATGTGACCTATAACCTGCATAATTCAATTAAAAAACAAACAAATATGTTAGGGGAAAAATATAGAAAATAACAAAATGTACAATGCACTGGTTGCATAAGTGTGCACACCCTTAAACTAATACTTTGTTGTGTGTGCACACCCTTAAACTAATACTTTGTTGAAGCACCTTTTGTTTAATTACAGCATTCAATCTTCTTGGGTAGGAGTCTATCAGCATGGCACATCCTGACTTGGCAATATTTGCCCACTCTTCCTTGCAAAAGCACTCCAAATCTGTCAGATTGCGAGGGCATCTCTTGTGCACAGCCCTATTCAGGTCACCCCACAGATTTTCTATTGGATTTAGGTCTGGGCTCTGGCTGGGCCATTTTAAAACTTTAATTTTATTCTGGTGAAGCCATTCTTTTGTTGATTTGGATGTATTTTTGGGGTCATTGTTGTGCTGAAAGGTGAAATTCCTCTTCATCTTCAGCTTTCTAGCAGATGCCTGAAGGTGTTGGGCCAAAAGTGACTGGTATTTGGAACTGTTCATAATTCCCTCCACTTTGACTAATGCCCCAGTTCCAGCTGAAGAAAAGCAACCCCAAAGCATGATACTGTCACCACCATGCTTCACCGTGGAGATGGTGTTCTTTTGGTGATGCGAAGTGTTGTTTTTGCACCAAATATACCTTTTGGAATTGTGGCCAGAAAGTTCAACATTGGTCTCATCAGACCATAACACATATTCTCACATGCTTTTGGGAGACTTGATGTATTGTTTTGTAAATTTTAGCCAGGTTTAGATGTTTTTCTGTGTAAGAAAATACTTCCATCTTGCAACCCTACCCCATAATTTGGACATATGGAAAATACAGAAGATTGTTGTCACATGTAGTACACAACCAGTACTTGCCAGAAATTCCTGCAGCTCCTTCAGTTTTTCTGTAGGTGTCTTGACAGCCTCCCTGACCAGTTTTCATCTTATCTTTTCATCAATGCTTGAGGGACATCCAGTTTTTTGCATCGTCACTGTCGTCCCATATTTTCTCCACTCTTTGATGACTGCCTTCACTGTGTTCCATGGTATATCCAATGCTGTGGAAATATTTGTGCACCCTTCTCCTGACAGATACCTTTCAACAATGAGATCTCTTTGATGCTTTGTAAGCTGTCTACAAACCATGGTTTTGCTGTAGCAGACAACTGAGTAAATGTCAGGAAAATCCTACTAGGACAACTGAACTTTATTTGGAGTTAATCAGAGTCTTTTTAATTGATGCCAGGTGTGTACCCAAGAAGACTGAATGTTGTAATTAAATCAAAAGGTGCTTCAACAAAGTATTAGTTTAAGGGTGTGCACAGTTATGCAGAGAGTATATTATACATTTTTTATTTTTATATATTTTTTCCCCTAACAAATTTGTTTATTTTTCAATTGAATTGTACAAGTTATAGGTCACATTAAAGGTGAGAAAAAGTTTGAAATGATTTATTGTGGTCTCATTTTTTTATATCACAAAAACTTGGGATTTTAGCAGGAGTGTGTACACTTTTTATATCCCCTGTATATTCTTGTTTTGATAAAATAATCCCTTTTATTGCAGTAATCCTAGTATCAGACCTAGTAAAGACACCAACAAAGGTACAAAGTCAGACTGTCTCAGCAATTATTTCTCAATCTATACAACCAGACATCTCACACATCCACTTAAATGGCATGTTTATAAAACAACTCACAATCTGTCCAAGTTTAACCCAGAAATCTTCATTACTACCCAATCATCTTTTAAATGGAATGTCCTAAAAATTCTCCCCTTAGACGATGCTGTAAATGAATTCAATATAACTTTCTCCAATATCCTGAATACCCTTACACCTCCTAGAAGGAAACAAATAGTGCAATTTGGCTATCAAAAAAGATTAGAATGCTAATGCAGAACAGAGAAAAGCACAGAAAGAATGGAAAAATGTAAAACACAATATCTTGAAATATTCAGAATGCTTTGCAGTCATACTAAAAAGCAAATAAATGAAGGCAACAAAATATACTGCAATAAATTTCAGAATAATAGTAAATGCAAACTGAAAAATTCAGGATAGCCATTAATGAAATTTTGCATCCTAGCCAAGCACTCAACCCAAACCCTACTCCCAATAACTCACCACTCAAAACCACAGTACAATTTAACTCATATTTCATATATAGGATAGCATCTTTAACCAAGGATTCCATAATATCTAATCCTAACCCTACCCAACAGCCATGTATCACCACATCAACTTTCACCTTCAAAGCTCTGCCCACATCCTATATGAAACTACTCTGAAACAAACTCAAACCATGCTCTGCATCAGCTGATGGTCTTCAAAGGGAGTACCTTAAAATAGCAGCTGATAGCAGTGCTTATCCTGTCTCCGTCTATATAAATAGGTCAGTTCAGAAATCCCACATCCCATTTCTCTATGGAAAAAGTCACACATTACCCCTCTGTACAAAGGAGGAAATTCAACAGACATTACTAACTTAGACCTATAGCAATTGTATCCCCCCTCTCCAAAATACTTGAAAAATGTATTCAAAAACAATTGCTAGCCTATTTCCTGCAGGAAGAACTCCTATACCCAACAAAAGATGTCTTCCATCCTTCCCATAGTACTAACACTGCACTTCTAACCTATATAGATACTGTCAATAAATCTAGAGATAACAGCAAACCAGTCTCCTCCACATTTCTAAGCTTGTCTAATGCCTTTGATAGTTTGCCACAGCAAAGTTCTACTTCAAACGTCCTTATCAGGTCTCTCTTAGCCCACCCTTCTATTGTTCAAAAGCTACCTATCCAATAGGTTATCAGTCAGTAAAATGTCAATCCACGCTCTCTCCATACCTCCCCCTCACCACAAGGCTCTATCCTTGGTCCCCTCCTCTTTAACATTCTCACTAACACCCTCCACACATCAATACAACAGGCCTCCTTAATACAGTACACAGATGACTCCACATTAATTTCCACATCTGACAATATGGCACACCTCCACAATATTACTCAGGAAGCTTTAACAGTCACTGAAACATGGATTTGTAACTCACAACTTATGCTTAACCCTAAAAAAAGAAATACTACTACCCCCCCCCATTTCCCTCTCTCATGAAAAAAAATTAAAGCCCTCTCCCTTTATAATATAACCATTGAAGTCACTTCTTATAGCAAATTAAAGCAACCAAAGTACTGTATCTTGCTGGAAAAATGGACTGCCGCGTTTAAAATAAAGATTTTTTTTATTTATTAAATGCTTTCATCCACAAATAAGTGAACTTTGAAAAATTATATATTGCTATTGTTGTTACTATGGTGCTGCTTACTGTGATGGATTTGAAGTCTTCTTAAGACACACAGTCTTGCTGGCTGGATTCTGCTGAAATCAAAGTCTGGTTATAGTTGCATTCACAGTCTGCTGCTTACAGAAACTTGCAGAATATACACTGATGAAAGAATATATTTTGCAGAACCTGTCTTTAAGAGCAGTAACCAATAACTTTTATAATAAACCACACGTACTTCTGTTACAGCTTCAGAAACTGTTCTACTTTACTTCTCATATAGTACAGATGATGTGAGAGATATAACATTTACCTCGGGAAAAATGGTCCCTACCAATACCCCTAACATAACTGGATTTAACACAGACTTTATATACATTCTTAGTTAAACACACACCCTCGTGATTTTGGAAAGATACTGCCTTGATGACACAAATGCTGACACATCTGTTCTTGTGCAAATGCTGATAAGTACAGAAAAGCATATTTTTAAGGAAATGCCTTGTGGATAAACTTTCTTAGAAAAGCATATTTTTCAAGAAAAATGTAACACATGTCCTAAAAAAGCAGAGAGATTTTTTTTTTCTGATATATCTCGTTTTTTTTTTACATTCTTGCCCAGTCTGTAAGAAGTCAGCTTTCTTGATGTGTGTGTAATACACTCATAAGCAAGTTCCTTATCTTTCTAAGCCACAGTCATTTAGTATGGATGCTAATCACATATTGCTAAACTCTATTTCTACATTTAAGCAAGCTTTATCTTCTTCCTTATTTAGGTTGCATATTTATAGCAAAGTTACTTTCAACCTTAGTATATTGTTGAGCACACTCTAACAAACTTCATCAGAACAACTTTGCAAAGCCATCTCCCATGTTTATATAATATACCATATCAATTGATTAAAATTAAAACAATTATTAAATCACACCATCATCTTAAAGCACAATGGGTCATACATAAAACTAAACTGACTAAAATGACATTTACACTTGGTTCTATAACTGTAAATAAAAAAAAAATTAAAAAAAATAATTCTGAGAAAACAGAGAAAACTTAACCTTTATTAACACTACTACAATCCACTTGTTAAAAAATGCTCCTAATTAACTAATTGAGCCTTATAGCAAATTGTTATAGATGATTAAATGAAAATTTAATGCAAAATTGATATGCAAAATTGCAAAAAAAAAAAAAAAAAAAATACAGCTTTATTTTATACAGCCCAAACCAACAGACACAACAAAAACAACAAAACACACCACACCTCCTCCCACACTTGTTATCATGCTCCCATGCTTACTAACCTTTCAGCAAAATAAAAAAAAACTTGAACAATGATGGTATAACAGTTAAGCTAGTTCAAATGCTTGCCTTTAAGAATCCACCACTGTATAGCACTAAAAATCCTAAATTGGTTAGAACTACCCAGTCAACTAACATATACACATCTTCTTATCACCTATGAAATTGACAAGAATCCATCTGCTTGTCTTTAGTCATTCTGATCCAGTGACCAAAAACTTCTGTCTGTCCACAAACCTATCAAATCTGCTGTGTATTGTCTGTACTTGTATCATGTTGCTAAGGCCTGGAATTCCTGATATCTATCCATTAAGTCAGTACCTCCCCTCCTCATACAAACCACCATTCTGAAGAACTCTGCCAAAAATCTGGCTCAGTAATTGTTCAACACCAGGATAAGCTATATCCTAGTCATAGACTACTTTCTCTCTCCTCCCCCACTCACTCCCTTACTTTTGTCAATTTCTCTCCACTGGTTTTCTCTCTAAATATACCATTAAAATTTCTCAAAATAGTAAATCATTGTCGTATAACTTGCATCTGTTCTTAACCAATGTTTTCATATTATGTTATGTCTAATTTGCTATAATTATTTAAACTGTAGTTATTTGTATTATTTTTAAAGATTCTTAAACTATTGTTCCTGAAATGTTTTGTAATGCTTTGCAGTTTTTCTCCCTGGCCTCCGTTGAAAATGGACTCCTACCCAGTTGGAATTTCCAGGTAATCAAATGCCAATAAATAAATAATGTATTCTTGTGCCAAAGATTACACCTCTCCTTTAAGTATAGCATTATTAATTGTATAGAAGTTGATTATGAGTCATGTTAGATATTGGAAATAAAGATAAATATAGTTATATTTAAACAAAATAATATTAACTACTGTATTGATATAACTCTATAACATATGTTTATTGACATTCTACTTTTTATTAATTTGTAAACCATGCATATCAATAAGGAGCAAGCCTGTCTTCAAAGCTAAACTGGGGGTACAGTCTGTTTAAGAGACTTGTTTAGAGTCACACAGTAGGAAATTTCAAGCCGAGAGAGTAAAATCCTGAACCACAGCTTAGTGCATTGTTCTATACTGCAAGACTTGGTGTTAGTTTGTCTGTTCTGGACTATGCCTGTAAGAGAGAGACTGTTTTATGTATTTTGTTATTATTATTGTCAGGTGTTGGTTTCTTCTTGTTGGTGGTGCTGTGGTAGCGTTGTCACCTCGCAGTAAGACGTTGTCCTGTTCGATTCTCAGTTAGAGCGTCTTCTGTGTGGAGACATGCGTGAATGGGAGTACCTTCGGTGAAGGTTGTGCATCAGGGCTGGCAACTCGGCACGTAAAAATCTAGTGCCAATCATTAGCAGACTGGAGTTCTGCTGTGGCGACCCCTAAAAGCCGAAAGACACAACAACATTTATACTGAAGAAGTAAGAATAAAATGCTTTATATATTCAACGGAGAAGATTTTTAGTATATTTTAAATGAATTTAGAGAATAGGCAACCTGTACACCAGCATCCTGATTGGAGAGTGAATGTTCTCCATCAGAGTGTTAATGTACAAGTAATGCCTGCTGAAAAACAAGTCTGCCCCTTTAAAACAGCAGATTAAACTACAGTGAAACTTGAACAGCAAATAAACCAAATGGCTGCCAGTTTTTACACATGCTAAACAGAATTTTGTTGTTTAGAGAGCAAAAAATGAAATACAAAAGAAAAAGTCAAGCAAATGAAATAAAAATAAAGTAAATCTAGTGCTGACTGTGAATTGCAGTCTATCATAAGCATCAAAAGAAAAACAAAACTAAGTGTGGCATAACTTTAATCCTTAGTGTGCATGTGTTCATGTAAGAGGTGAAGAAAGAGAGAGAAAGTTGGGGCAGAAACAGCACTGACTGCAATAGGCAGTCCATCTGCATGTGATCTCTTAAAGTCTTGCTGTCTGCCATTACTGACTGACTTTAAGCTTCACACTGATTTTTATTATTTAAAGCAATACCATCCTATGATGCAAAATCATGGACTATAAGGGGGGGGCTGTAGTATCTTGTATTCTATTTTTTTTACATCACACATTGGAGGATGAGGTTACTGGTTACTAGTCAAGTACTTAAACTGCTGTATGTGTCTCCACCTTAAATACTTATGTGACTTGTATTCTGGATTCATAGATTCATAGACTGTTACTAGGCTAATGAACCAAGGGGCCTTTCTAAGGCTAGCCAAGTTTTCCAAAAATAATAATGATGTATTGCATTCAAACAGGACATTAAGGGCCAGGCATTTATAAGCTTCATCTGTCCATAAGGGACATGGTTGCCAGACCCGGTGTAAAATACTTCTTCCAAAAACAATTATATATACTACAGCAAGTTTGAAATATTAGGAGGATGAATTATTTTGCAACAAAAAATACACACACACACACACACACACACACACATATATATATATATATATATATATATATATATATATATATATAGTAATAAAAAAGAGAAAGACAAAAATAACTACAAAACAGTTTAACAGATAGCCCTTTCTCTAAGCACAATAATGCCCTCCGGGGTGTATGTTATTGTGTAAATAAAGCCTTTCTAGGGGTAAGTGTAAATAAAGCCTTTCCAGGGGTAAAGATGCCCTCTGCCCTACATCACTGGACCTTAGAACACCCCTGGACATGCATTATTTATACAATAACACACACCCTATTGGGCATTATTGCTTGTGAAACCAAAAGCTATAGGACTTGCGGTCTAGTCGAGTAAGAGACAACAATCTGGTAGGATTAATATCAGCAGCATAATGCTTTACAAACACATCTTCAGTTTTCAATGCAGCAAAGACTGCAAAATGTTCACAAGTGGAATCGATGTGGTGACAAATTCAAAAAAATGAAAGACATGATCTATTTCAGCTGAAATGTTCCCCATCATTTTTCTTAATTTGATTTGGCTGTTGGTATGCTGTTGCCATTGTTTAATTTGGTTTCTGGGGTGTGTTTTGTGTATTTTATACTATTTTAGTATGAATTTGTATAAAATTAGTGTTCTACTTTTTGCACTGTGCGTTTAAACGTGTATCTTGGGTTGTGACTGACTTTTTGCTTTCTGCTGCTGTTGGGACAGTTAGTCTTCCTATACTTACACTTTGTTTACTTCATGACTATTCCTGTGTCTCTTAATTTTGTATTTGTCTGTTTTGCACTTTCACCCAAAAGTTATCTTTTACCTTTCTGAATGTCAGTTACTTTTCTTGATCAAGTAGTGCACGGAATCTAGCAGAGGCTTTCTACTGCATTTTTACGTGTGTAATTGACTCCTAGGTTAGAGTGGCTGACATTTTATTTACTCTCGCTACATGGACTTTTTTGTGTATGTATCTTGTTCCTCCCTGCAGTTGTTGAGATGTTGGCTCTCTGCCCATTGAGACTATAGAAATGAAGTTAGGCTTCAATTTGTTTTAATATCATGTTCTTGCATTTTGAATGACTTTCACTGTTCCTGATAATGTAATTTACAGAGGCCTTCTGCCATTCCTTTGATGTAAGACTGGAAAAGATAAGTGCTTATTTTCAACTGTTTTATGCACTTCTGTTTTTCTGTTCTTTTTACTTGCTGTACTTGAAAACTGCTAGCATAGAACTGAATATCTATTCTGTCTGTGACCTTTGGAGCTTGTAGTTTAATCTTTTGTCTAGAGAGGCCTAGCAGTTTCTTTGTGGGAGGGGGAAATCAGTCTGGTCTGATCTAGCTAGAGGCAATATTGTAACGCTTTTTTTTTGATTGGATGACTTGGGTGGTTTCTGTTTTTCTGCCTTTAATAGCCAGTGTTTAAACCATTTTGTACTTGTTTGCTCAAAGCTTCAGTGAGATAGACGTTCTGCCATTGCTCTGCTGTAAGACTGGAAAAGATAAGTGCTCATTTTCAACTTTTTTCTGCACTTCTGTTTGCCTGTTGTTTTTACTTGTTGCTGTACTTGAAAAAAACTACCATAAAGCTGAATATATATTCTGTTTGTGACCTTTGGAGCTTGTAGTGAAATCATTTGTCTAGAGAGGCCTAGCAGTTTCTTCATGGGAGGGAGGAATTCAGTCTGGCTGGATCTAGCTAGAGACATTACTGCAAGGCTGTGTTTTTTTTGACTGGATAATTTTACTGGTTTCTGTTTCTCTGTCTTTAATAGTCAGTGTTCAAACCAGTTTGTACTTATTTGCTCAAAGCTGCAGTGAGATAGCTCTTCTGCCATTGCTCTGCTGTGAGACTGGAAAAGATAAGTGCTTATTTTCAACTGTTTTCTGCACCTCTGATTTACTAAAAACATGTGCTGCACATCTGTTTAAACTGTGCAATTGTTTTTTAGACTTAGTGAATTCAGTCCTTACCTCTGTTCTGATCTTGTGTATCCCACTCACCCGCCCAGCTGCTGTTGTTGTATTAAAGCTTGGTGGCTTTGAGTTGGCCACCTCTAGTATAAATTTGATAATGGGCACTCCCTCCAGACCCATTGCATCAGCTCATTCTACTGTGTACAGTGAGATAAGTTGTGAAGGCCCACCCCTTTAGCTTCTCAATGTTGAATTATCCTCCATCTCCTCTCTTTCTACTTAAAAAAGAAAACTGTGCCTCTTCCTACTTCATTTTGCTGCTTGTGCCTAGGAGTTCAACTGCATTTAGTTTGTCACATTTATTACTGCTTGTTGATAACCTTATTAAATTGATGAGAGTCTTCAACTGAATTTCTGCTTTATTTCAGCTGTCTTTCACTGTTGTGATTGTGAGCTACTGTTTTAAAGCAATTTACCGATTAACCATATTTCATTGCTATCTACTGCAATTCATTACTGTTTGACTGCATTTTACTGCATTTTGTTATAGTTTAACTGTATTTTTTCATACTGTGAGTTCTGTTCTTTTGTCTGTAAGTAGTTAATATGTGCTTCTTTGAGATTTTTACTGTGTTCTTAAACTTAAACTGAGTAGCATAGTCTAGATACAGGTTTGCTGCATGCAGATCTTCAACTGTACTGTTTTTAACCCTTTTTGAGGTATTCCAGCACAATTTTTCCCTTAGTAGCACTTGTATGATCACCTAGCAGTACTACTCTTAGACCTTCCACCCTTTGCTCTCTTAGCTCTCTCTGACCTTTCTCCCTCAGTTTCTGACAAATATGTATGTACAATTTCCTATGTTTTCTCCTGACAGACTAGTTGATATGGGCATTGTAAGAGAGTGTAGCAACTGCCTCATGTACATGGACAACCCTCTACTACTACCACCTAGGAACACAGTTTGTGAGAGATGCAATTACATCAAGCACCTGGTGTCATTGCTCCCTCCCCCACAAATCAGTATATCTGGCACTGAGAAGGCTGTCAGCATGAACACCACACATCAAACACCACCCTCACCTAGGTTCATAGGTTCACAGATCCCAAAGGGGTTGGGAGGGTGGCCTAATGGTTAAGGTGTTTGCCTTACAAACACAAGATGCAGGGTTTGAGTCTCACAAGGGATAATTGGCTAGGCTTAAAATGGCTCACAAGGGCAGTTAGCTTAGTACTAACCTATGAACCTATGAACCTACACAACACCCCCCAGTGATGTGGACATGCTCCAAGAGGGTATCCCCCAAACAAATGATTGGTGCCAGAAACATAGCTTCAAACTGAATGCCAAAAAAATGCATCATCATCCCTTTTGGGGAGAATGATGTCCCCACAAATTATCTAATTTGTAAATAAGGCACTAATCTGTCTTCCCAGTCCTTCCTAACCTCATCTGATTGATTCTTATAGTTATCATGCAATATTTTATATGCCTACTAATAATTCCTTTCTCTTAATAGCAACTCTGTTCTACATTCTACTAAAATCTCTATCAGTGCTGGCCTTTCATTTATGACCCCCCCCCATTTCTTTCTATTTGCCTATCATCTGATATCAATCCTTGATATGCAAGGCACTCTCTAGCCTGCAGTCCAAAAAGTTATTGGTGTCTTTCCATTCTATTACTTTTCTCTCTCTAGTTATTTGCTCCCAATCACTTGGTTCCTTTGCCAGTTTTCTCAATATTTTCCTGCCCCCTCTTCCCTATTGTCTATAGCCCTAATTGCAACCATCCATATCGGCATAATGTCATTTCTCCATTCCCATGTTTGCTTAGTCCTTAGAAGACCTTCTGCTACTTTATGAATATAATATTCTGTATGATTATTGTTGTTCTGCTTAAAGGTCTGCATCCAAAATCCCAGTCTCTCCTTGTTACTTGAGCTTTGCCCCTGTTTCATCATTATCTCTTTCCACTTTGAATTATAGTTTTCTGCTAGTGCTATGTATAGGAGCCTTAACTGTGTTACTCTGAAATACCCCTTCAACTCGGGTAATCCCAAGCCACCCAGTTCTATTGGAAGAATAAGCTTATCCTACTTGGCTCTTGCTGTCTTCCCCTCCCAGATAAAATCCTTCAGCTTTTTATTAATTGCGATCCGCAACTTTTCATCTGGTAGATAAAAATATGCCTGACCAGTGTATAAGACTAAAGGGACAAAGAACATTTTAACTGCTTCTATCTTACTATCGATATCCATATAACAAAGGTCTCATTTTCTCAGATTTTGTATTATCTTTTGTTCAGTCTCTTCTCACATATCCTCTGCCACACTGGTATCATTTTAATCCGTACTTCTAAATACTTTAAATATTTTATTTTGTCATGTCCCCATAAATATGGATGTAGTTGAATCAACTCATATGTGGCTACGTAATGTACTGCTATTGCTTTTGTTTTAGCTTCATTAATTTTGTATCCCAAAAAAAGTTTGAAGCTGTCTCAGTATGTTCCACAACACTGTAATGTCCCTTTCTGGTTTTGTCAGGTATAAAATAATGTCATCTGCAAATAGAGTCAGCTTTTCTTGACTACCGTACCAATTATATCCTTGAATATCTGAGTCTCATATTTTCTTTGCCAGTGGTTCTAAATATAATGCAAATAACAAAGGGGAGAGAGGACCCATAGTGCCTTTTTTAGGCAATGCCAAACTGAAAGCACTTCCAACATAGCAAATCCAAACCAAGAAAATCTAAACATATTACTGCACAATGCTTGGAGTCTAAACAAAAAAATCCACTCCGTAGAAGCTCTCTTTACCCTAGAGAATGCTGACTTCTGTGCAGTCACTGAGATATGGTTTAAAGCCATAGAGAGCATGCCAACAGTACTAGGTTATAGTGCCTTACACACATTTAGGCCAGCTACTTCACAGGCAGGGACTAAAGGTGGAGGTGTCTCTATTTACATCAAAAATAAATATACTTCAAGGCTGGTCAAATAGGACAATGCACTTGAGCTGCTCCATGTTAAAATCACCATAGGCACAATCCAATACCACTTCCTTGCAAGCTATAGGTCACCCTCTATGACCCAGGAAACCCATACCATATGTTTAAACTTATTAGAAACACTAACCATTGAACCCAATACCATATTCATAGGTAACTTTAATTACCCCACTATTAACTCATTCCCTCCAGTACAGCCCTTTGGAGTGTGTACCTTTAACTCCCAGTGGGTGTGGCTTCAGCCTTTAAAAATGACATTATTACCTTAGAGTTCTAACAAACCGTCATACAGCAATACAGCTGTGTTTGCCATCATGTATGGTTCAACATAAAATATTCTGATACCTTGTATGTAGCATGGTTTTGGAATTATTAAAACAAATATGAACAGGCAATATTTGATGCCTAGAGGCACAGTAGGCGGTAACTGCAGAAACGCCTGGAGACGTCACCTGGGAATCCTATATGACACCAAACATCCATGCACAGAGATTCCTGGATTTTGCAAACACAAACTGGCTGGTCCAGATAGTCAATACACCAGCCAGGGGTGCAACCATACTGGATCTGGTCCTCACTAATATGGGAGAGTGCTGCATACCCCCTACTGTAATGCCTTCCCTAGTAAGGTCAGACCACAAAATGGTTTCCTTTGAAGTAAAAATAAAACCTGGACCCCCAGCTAAACCTGGAATATTCAGGAGCTATTCTAAGGCTAACCTCCTGGTATTATGTGAGAACTTGGCAAAATTTCAAGCCCCCATAAACCCTGGGAACACTGCTGCCTATGCAGAACTGTTCACAGAAACCACGTACAAGCATGTTAATAGCTGCATAAAGGCAGCTGTAACCACTAGGAAGAAGTACAGAACTAACTCAAAATACAAGCCAACCTGGCGGAATCCCAAAATCAGTCGGCTGTATAACAGAAGGAAGAAAATCATGGCAGAAAATTAGGCGGTGCAGCACCCAACAGGATAAAAGCACACTCATCAAACTAAACAAACCACTCAGAGGACAAATAAAGTCTACCAAAGCCAAATTTGAGGCAAGTTTGGCCTCCCAGGCCAAGGACAACCACAAAGCATTCTTTAGCTACGTCCGCAGCCTCAAAGGCATTACAAAATTGTGTGCAAAGCCCATTGTAAATGGAGACACCTATACTGAGCCAGAAGGCATAGCAAACCTCCTAGCTGATAAATTCAGCTCCAACTTTTTCCCTCTCTCCCCTTCAACCTTCCCTCAGGAAATATCATCAAATATAACTCCCCCTACTATCACTAGGGGACAGGTCCTTAATGCTCTCTCTAAGATCAAGAACACTGCATCAGTGGGCCCAGACAATATCCCAGGATGCCTTCTAAATAGCATGAAACATGTCCTATCAGGGCCTCTGGAATTACTATTTAACTGTAGCCTCCAAATAGGTTTCATGCCTCATAAATGGAGAAAGGCAACAGTCATCCCTCTGCACAAAGGTGGGCCATCTACAGACCCTGGAAACTACAGACCCATAAGTCTCACTAGTCTTATATGTACAGCCATGGAAAGAATTATCATGGAAATGATCAATAAAGATATAGTAAACCTCCTGACACTGGATCCAACTCTGTTTGGTTTCGTCAAGGGCAGATCATGCCTACCTGGTGGATTTCCTTGAGAAGGACACCAAAGCTATGCATGAGGGCAAAATTATTCACACTGCCTACCTTGACCTAGCCAAGGCAATTGACACAATACACCACATGGGCATGGTTGACAAACTCAAGAGGTTAGGTACAAACCCGTATGTCACTTGTTGGATAGCCAAGTGGCTCACAGACAGGACCCAGGAAGTTAGAATGGGGGAGTCCACTTCTACAAAGCGGCCAGTCATAAGTGGAGTCCCTCAGGGATCAGTCCTTGGACAGCTCCTTTTTGGCATTTACCTCTCAGAAGTCAAGGCCAATGTCAGTGATCTCTGGCTGACTAAATTTGCAGATGATTGCAAATTAGGAGCTGTCACTGAATGTCACACTGACACAAATGTTCTCCAGGAGGGGCTGACACAGACAAACAACTGGTGTCAGAGCCATGGACCAAAACTAAATGCCAATAAATGCATGATAGTATAATTTAGGACGTCATTCATCCCTGGTAACTATCATATTGACAACACACCCCTTAGATTTGACCCAGTAGTCAGGAACTTAGGGACACATATAGACAGCAATCTAGCCTTTGACCATCATGTGTCTACAGTGGTGAGGAAATCATTCTATATTGCACAACTTATAAATAAAGGTATGGCATCTAAGTCCAAGGAAGTCATTGTTCCTCTGTGTTCGGCATTCATCAGACCTATCATTGAGTACAATGCCCCCTTTGGTATGTACCTAACCAGGCATATCCAGTAATTGGAATGTCCACAGAAGTTCCTCACTAAAAGAATACAGGAAGTAAGTAAAATGTTCTATGCAGACTGCCTCATGGCCCTATCCCTGTATCCTGTCTCTTACAGGCTTTTGAGGGGAGATCTATGCCTGGCATACAGGGCATTGTCAAACCTAACTCTGATGGGCCTCCTGCATATCCACAAAACAAACAGTACCAGACTTACCCATTCTAAAGACTTAAACCTTAACTATGATATGAATAGGTTCTGCTGGAAATATAGGTATGCATCCCAGAGACTACTGCATCTATGGAATAGGCTCCCCATCCATGTGAATCAGAGTTACTCCTTAACCCAATTCAAGTACAACTTGGACAACTGGATGGAAAATTGGAAATTCATCCCTGGTTTGGCACCTATGTCTCTAATGGACACAGGTAACCTATACATGGTTCATCTCCCAAACCCCTGCTTACACTTATCAAGGGTATTAGAACTTGTCAAATATTTGGGATGTATGGCTAGGCTTAAAAGGTCCCTTGTGATTATTACCCAAGTAAACATCTATGAACCTATGAACACCCCTGCCTGGTTCCTCTGCTCAAGCAGAGATTATCAGAGAGGACCCGACCCACTTTAATTTTTGCCTCTGATCCCTCATATAACCTCAGAATCAACCTTATAATTTTATCAAGGAATGCAAATGCTTCCATTGCTCTGCTCATAAAATCTGCATCAAGACTCATCAGCAACAGTAGTATTTTCTTACATTCTGCTTCCCTTTGTATCAAAAGTGTTCTGTTAGTGTTGTCAAATGTTTGCCTCCCCTGCACAAAAACCACATTGATCCATATCTATCAGTTTTGGCATTACTTTTGTCATTCGTTTAGCCATTATAGACATGAACACTTTATAATCATGATTTAGCATTTTAATGGGCCTGTATAAAGCTGGATCTGATGGATCTTTGCCCTCTTTAGATATTACAGCTGCTACTGCTTCCTTCCAGGATGTTGGTACTTCTCCTCCTCTTAAAATACTGTTAAACAAACCCTTCCAGATCTTTATCAGTTTTTTTCCTTCCTAGCTTCCAAATTTCCACAGGAATACCATCTATTCCTGGAGACTTTCCTGTAGATAGGTTATACATCACCATTTTTATCTCATCTCCTTCTATCTTGTTAGTAATTGAGCCTCCTCTCCCTTTAACCTTGGTATATTTAATTCTTTCATAAATCTTCCCGTTGTACCTTTTCTTGATTTCCATATTTCTCTACTTTATAAAGATGTTCATAGAATTTCTGAAATATTTCAAATCCTTCTACAGTGGCTCCCTAAGCTTGGCAAAAGCCCTTTCTACTTTCTGTTGCCTGAGTCATTGTGCTAAAACTTTTTGTGCTCTAGAGTTATTATCAAAAACAGTTGCTTGATAGCAATTTTCCTAAACTCACGCATGTTATCGAGATAATCCCTTATTTTGTGTTTATCATTCTGTAGTTTCTCCTCTTTTTGTTCTGTGAGATTCAAGCTATTTTGCAATACTTTGACCTTTGTCAGTCCCTCTAAATAATTCTTGTTACTTCTTAACCATATCTCTCTCTTTCCATCCTGTTTTTAAATTCCACTTTAATTTTATCCCACTCTTTAGCTATATTTTCGGAAAAAATTTGTATCTTCTCTAATAGCTCCTGAATACTTTCCACTACTCATTCCTTAAATTCCTCTCTTTTCAACAGATAGGTGGGAAAGTGACAGTATCTCATTTTTATTTCATTACCCTGTGCTTTTATTTGACTTATTATTGATACATGATCTGAAATGGTTATTGTGTGCATGGCGTGACCTTCAAGTAAATGCACATGTTCCTGTGAAATGGAAATTCTGTCTATCTTAGCCCGGTTTTTGTATCTTGGGGAATGATATTTAAATTCACTCTGAATTCCTAGTACTGCATTCACATTTTCCATACCAAATATTTTCATACATTTCTTTAAAAATCTACCCTCTTTTGTTATATTTCCCTTTCTCACCCCCCAGGTACATCTTCACTGTTGCAAATCAAATTCATGTTCCCACCTATAGATAATATTCCTTGCTGAAAGATGATTATTTCTTCCAGAATTTTCTTTAGCTCTATTATAGCAGTTTTGGTGGAATATAAATACATGCCAGTGTACTTCTCTTCCCCTCCCAGTAACCCCTTAGTACTACAAATCTACCATTATTGTCTTTTTTCCTCTTCTATTACTATTGGAACTCCTCTTGCAATTAATATAAATACTCTTGTCTTCCTTTGCTCCAAGTATTCAGCTGAATAACTATCCTGAAGGCCTTTATTTTTCATATTCACATGTTCAGTTCTTTCCAAGCATGTCTCCTGTAGTATAGCTATTTGCACTCTACATTTTTTTAATATAGTTCACTAATCTTTCCTTTTTGTATTTATCTGTGAGATCATTAACATTTAATGACTTTATAGAAAGAATCATATTCTTGAGGGATTATTTTTCCTACCTTTTATGTATAACAGCTTTTGGGTTACATGTCTAGTTCCAACTTTTGTATTACATGCATGCACTGTTTGGCAGACTAATCTTTTATACAATTGTTTCTTGTCATCTCCATTTGAGCCTATGTCACATTTTGCAGATTTTTTTGTTTTATTGAAAACCCTCAAATAAAAAAAAAACACTCACACACACAATACCCCCAAACCTACTAACTTCATAATAACACACAATACTATGTACATCTTTAAATATTGACGTTTTACCCCTCCCAGTAGGAACCAAAGTTCAAAATGGACAGCCACACACACACACACACACACACACACACACACACACACACACACACACACACACACACACAGACTCCAGCTAAACAGAAAAAAAAGGTTATCCATGCTAAGATGCATGGTAGAGCCTTTGATTCTATTACGTTCTGTCTGGTTTTATCTTTATAGCTCTCCCAGCTGGGAAAAGTCTTGAATGCTTTCAGAAAACATTTTTTCCAAGCCATTTCTATTTATCATATTGTCTGCTAGTGACATGAGAACCAGATACAGGACTGTTTACTAGAAAAAAGACCTTATAATATTCAATATTATTTTCCATTTACTTGCTTTCTGTTAAAACTTGTTACTATATAAAGCAAATGACATTTAGCCCAGTCATTCCCCTATGCAAGAATGAGAAAAAAACACACTAATTTTTCTTTTGTCATGCTCTTTTAACCAGATACTTGTAGAACATATGCTTTAGTATACCATACAAGTTTAACAAAGTCCAAGAAAGTCTAGTATTTCCAGATTTTCTTTGTTTTATTCTTGTTCATCTCCATCTCCCAGACGCTGCCTCTGCTTCATCTCCAGTGTACTTTTGATTCTTCTAGTCAACTCTGTGCTTTTTTTCCCCTTTTTCAAGCATTTTCTGTTGAAACACTGGGAAAGGTTTCATTGACACAATCTCTCTGTGGTCTTTTTTAAAAGAAGAATAAGAAGCACAATCTCCTCCTGTTTCACAGCGTACTTTTTGTTGGGCAAACTTTGTATTTCTTCCTTAACATGTACTTCATCAAAAATGTTTTTGTTCCTCCAGGGAAAATGTTTTGAAGATAGCTGGGTACAGCAGTTTGAATCTCATGCCTGCTTCTCGACATTCCATGAATAATGGAATACATTTATTCCTCTTCTGCCTGGTGTATAATGAGTAGTCATTCTAGACAGACAGTCTGCTCTCTCTTACTTTTAGTACTTTGTCCTTCTGCCACATTTTTTGTCAGAATCAACTCCTTCTGCTGGTAAGATTGCATTTTTACTATTATAGGTGTAGGTTGTTTTTTCATAGCCAGGTTTGGAGCATACACACAATGTGCCCTTTCAGTTAACAATTCATGTTTTGGAATACCAGTCCAGTTGCTTATTTGCACTTTCATGAAATTAATAGAATGTCCAGCTTTCCAGGTACAGAAGAAAATCTCAGATTTTCTCTACATTCTCTATCCTCCAATTCAATTATTCCTTGAAACAGCTTTTCTTGTGGAGTCTCATATTCAGCCAACCTTTTCTTCATTTCTACCTTTGAGTTTTGCAGCTTTATTACCTTATCTGAGCATCTGTCTAAAGCTTCTTCCATTTTCCAGCCTTTTATTGTTTGAGATGATATACTCCATCAGTGTTTCATTTATTTTAGTCAGGTCTGTGTGCAGTTGCTTTATACTTTCCTCAAAGTTACTGAAAGTCATGTCTGGGGCTTGCACTTCTTTTTGCTGAACAAATACAGTACTTTTCCCAGTCAGTGTTTTTTCATTGTCTTTTCTTGGTGATGTTCCTTTTCCCAGTCAGTATTTTTCATCACCTTTTGTAGCTGATTTTCCTTCAGGTCCTCTGTATTACTTTTTTCCTGGCATCCAAGCAGTGAGCTCACTCATTACTTACTGAAATTTACTCAGAAATTCAGGTCCACTGGCTTTCTCTGCTAAGTTTCTGTTTTCACACTGGGAGAGCCAGAATTAAGCTGCTACTCAATGTGCAGCCATCTTGGAAGTCTGTATGAAATGCTTTCTTAGACTTCTCTAGATGGGTCTGTTGATAAGAAAACTGTTACACGCCTAGTCAATAACTAAAGTTCAGAATCAAACCCTGTACCTTGTATCTCTGAGGTAAAGACATTAGTCATTATACCAACCCCTCCCTATTAGCTTTTGGTGACAGGAAACGCACACTTCTTCATTTGCTCAAAAAAGAATGTCTAAACTGGTAATAATAGTACCACCAGTAATGATAATACCAATAATAAGAGAAAGAATAAGAATGAAACTGTAGCCATACCAAAAACTGGAAACCACTGAGCCCACAACATTTCTTTATTGGTTTAAAACATTTATCTGTAGACTAGGGCATAAACAGGAGACACCACAGAATAATGGCGAGAAGCCAAAACAGCTTTGACAGCTGTCACACATCTTGTTACCATACAAAAAGTCAGACTAAAGTGTTCGACAGCGTTTAAAGATGTTTGCCTGTCAGTGACATACTTAGCTTTTGGTCACTGTCTGTGTCCTAGTGCTGTTTCATTGTTTTCAAAGCAGCACTTTGTACACCTTCATTTTTTTCTGCAGCTTATATTACATCACAGAAGCTGAAGCCCCATATAATACAAAAAGGATTATGACCAGGTCACCAGTCATAAGCAACCAATATTTTTCTGAACATTTAGTTCTTAAACATATACATTTGTTATGATAAGCAACTCAATCATAGTCTTCCATGTTATTTTTTTAGCAGTAATGGGTCAAATTTCCATGTTAGCTCACAAATAGTGACCGTGGTTTGTCAGAGAAGCCCATCTAATAAGCACCTCACATGCTTTGGATATTAGTTTTATAGATACCAGCTACATCACATGTCAAATCTGCTGGCCACTCTAGTCAATTTGTGTTTACTAATTTTGATCCATAAATGATTCATAGGATCTGTACCATTTCTGTCAGCTCCTACTCACTAACATGGTAGTGTCAGTGTGCACCACCATAACTACCATTTGTTTATTATGCACACCAACGCATCTATTTTAGACAATCCTTAATTCCTGAAAAATCAGCATAAAAGCTCATTTTTAGTAGAATTAATGTCATCTGCAAAATCAAGTATGACACTCAAAGATAGTAGGAGAGAGAGATACTGGAAAAAGATGGGTGGTAACAGTTTATTTGACACCCTGACCCCATGTAGAAAAAAGGGAAGAGGGGGTTGATCATGATGTCAAAACACTCCATCCATGCCAGTATTTAAGTAATCTACATGTTATTCTTATTTTTTTCTTGAAGAACAGTTTGTGTTCTAGTTTTAGTAATCTTTGTTAATACAACTTTGAGTTTAACCAGATGAGGACCCTTTGACATTCCATGATAAAAATCTAACTGTATTAATGGATACTTTGGTTGCTGTGAATATGGCATAGTTAGATGAGATGGATGCTGTACTTTCTCTAATTACCTGATGATGCTTCAGCATTACTCAAAGTCCTAACTAAACCCCTTGAACGGCAACCTTGAACTATAACACGGAAATATTAACTAGTTGTATCACCCATTTACAAATGATTAGCTAATATAGAAGCACAGACCTAGAAAGTAACACAAACTACCCTAAAAATGTATATATAAGCTCATAGTCTGGCTCAGCTGACAATGCACCCCACTTCCAGTTGATGCACAAATATAACCAGTAACACTGCCTTTCAGAGCCGGATATAGCAGTAAGCAACCTAGGCAGTTGCCAAGGGCCCACTGGCTGAAGGGATGCTACAAAGTTTAATTTTTAATTTAAACAATTAAAAAAATGATAAATTACATTTCTTCTTTTAATGGCATCTGTGCATGCAATTTCTTCTTTAAGAACACACTCTGTGGCTTTATGTGTATTTTTAGTAGAAAACATGCACATCAATGCAGATTGAAATGTTCCTGCTGCTGCTTCTTTTTACGCACAATATTTAAATGGTGCAGTCATGAGAGAGAGACAAGCAAACCATCCTTCCTTCAGTATGTTACAGAACTTGAGGTGTGTGTTTGTGTATGTTTGTGTGTGTGTGTGTGTGTGTGTGTGTGTGTGTGTGTGTGTGTGTGTGTGTGTGTGTGTGTGTGTGTGTGTGTGTGTGTGTGTGTGTGTGTAATGCCCTAGTTAAGATTGACAGGTTAGTTAATTAACGTTGGTTACAGGTGAAAAGATCCTGAATTCTCTACACCAACTACAAGACTGCTCAAGGAATGTGAGATTCAGTGCATTTTCAAGGAATGTGAGATTCAGTGCATTTTCAAGGAATAGTGAGTTTCAAGGGATGAGAAGTTTACTTTTGCTCATGCTAAGTCTGTTTTCAATGTGCAACTGTTTTATTTAGCAAACGGCTGTCAGTGTTTGTGCTATATGATTTGAAAGCAGTATTAGTAACACAGTATATAACGAACTTGCATTTGTGCAGAAGGCTGTGGGTTCTACTCACACACCATGTAGATGGATTGCTGATGCTGCAGCGCCCATTAAGGAGGATGGGGTGCTGTTCTTCTGACTGCCTCCTGCTTAATGAGTTGCCTATTGGCTATGAACCTATTGTCAGTTTATCATCCATTCCCTATTGCAATATTATCAGCTTACCAATTTTTGTTCTAATATAACATAGGTAATTTATTCTTTAAGGGCAGCAGGAACTGAATGTGTAAATGAAACACTAAAATGTAGTTGTTTGCCAGCACCAAACTCTTCATTAGTTACAGATCTCTTTAATGTGTAATTATTCAGATGACCTTTACTTCTGCAGAGATTGCGCAAAGTGACTGATACTGGTGGATTGTAATGACGGAAGTTTCAGTGGCCTTTTATGGTTGAAATATTCTGAAATGGGTGGCTTTGTCATTATCGGTTCATACATTCTGTTTCATTGTTTACCAGAAAAATGTTCAAAACTAAAATTTAAAACACACTCTAACAAGTGCTGCTGTATTATACAAGGAATATAATTTAATACAACCAGGAAGGCGAATCAAAGCACACATGCATGTATTCATGGTCCTAAAAATGTGTCCAGCCTATAGCTTAAGAACAGCCCAAAGGTAAACTTAATCTACCACTGGCCAGATGCATTTTCTTTGAATGTGGGTTTCAATGCTGTTTCAATAAATGTGAGTTTCAAGGACATAGAAGTTTA
The DNA here is from genome assembly GCF_019279795.1 of Protopterus annectens. Classification (NCBI taxonomy): domain Eukaryota; kingdom Metazoa; phylum Chordata; order Ceratodontiformes; family Protopteridae; genus Protopterus; species Protopterus annectens. The sequence continues at coordinate 250,077,480 of NC_056737.1, forward strand.
CTGCTCATGCTATGTCTGTTTTCATTATAAGACTGTATTGTATTGTTTAGCAAATAGCTATCAGTGTTTGTACTACAAAACTTGAAATGGAAGTTTTAAATTAAATCCAAATATCTCTAATCATTGTAGAAGTAATGAAGAAAACAGTATGTACATTGACAGGTTTGAACAGTGTTTACAGTAATTGGAGAGAAATAGCCAAGTATTGGGACACTGAAATGGCTGGGGGGGGGCTGCTGCTGCTGGCAGGGGCTGATGTGAGGAGTGCCCAATCCATTACCTGCCTATGGCTCCATTTGAACCCAGTCTGACTCTGCTCTGTTTTCAACCATTCCAAAACCTTTGATATTGTTAAAAACTCTTTTTTCTAATTAGAAATGTACTAGGGAAACTGCCATATCTATGTAACATTTCCAAACCTCACAAAAATGAAAGTTCAAAATGATGGCGAATCAAGATGCCTTCTGTATATCACAAATGACTATAGTGCATTGCAATGCAATCTACTGCAGCTCATGTCAGCATGAGACTTTCCCCATAAAACATCTTGAAAGTGTTTGTCAGCTCCTGTAAGGTGTAACAAAGAGCATCTATTATTGTTTATGGGTGCAGTAGGACAGGAAGTATTTATATTTTGCCTTCTGTCTCACTAATTCTCTCCTACTAAAAGACCAGTCAAGTTTTGGTGGCATAAGTCAATGGACAGAAGAAGAGAGTGATGTACTGAAGTTAGATTGTGAAGCACAAGCTTGTCGATCATACATGCTGAACATTCCACAGCTATAGCTTCTAGTCACTAAAACAAAGAAAGAAAGAAGTCTCTAATGTAACATGTTTATATGCAGGCAGTCCAAAATGCATTAGTTCCCTCACACAAAAAAAGATTCCTAAGAGCCATCACCAAGTATTTAAACTCAGTGCATTATATAGGTTATTCCAGCATGTTTTGAATATTATGCTTCATCAAAACATGCAAGCGACTCATGACAATTAGAAGTCATATCAGAGCTTTCATTCCGGCATTCACATTCATTCTCCATACATGGGTAACTCAATCTCCCTATGGAGGTAAAAGAGAAAATAAACAGAGACTCAACATTTATTGGTAGAATCTTGAGCTTTTTACTTCACATGACTAAATAATAAAAATGTTACCACCAGTATGCATGCCAGTTAATATAATCATGGATTTAGCAATATGGTAGAGTGGTAAGTGAGTCTTGGCTACCTAATTTGTCTACAACCCTTTCTGCTTTGGTTTCAGTTCACTGCAGCATTTCTGTAGGTATTTCTGGCGTCAAAAATTCTTCTTTATATGACTTCTCTACTAACTCCTAAATATCTTTAAGTATCTGAAATTTACTGGGGATATGAGGGAAATATTTGTTTTAAATGTTTTTATGGCGAACTGTTTTAAACTGTCACAAACTGAAAAGTAGTAGATAAATTTGCCCCTTGGTGCTATGGTGTTCTTCTCTGAAGTTTCCCATGCTTTCACTCTGGTTTCTATGTGACTTGGAACAGTGATGACAGAAAAGTAATAAATTAATGAGCTTATATTTGATATTTTCTTTTAAATCTAACAAACTACTTGTTTTGACTTAAGTAATTCAAAATGTTTGAATTACAGTTGGAAATTGATATGGTGAACTATTTTCATTGTTTAGCTTCATAGGGTCATACTAGGTTGTTGATAAAGTGGACTATTTGTAACCTAGCTAGCAATCCCACCAAGGTACCAACATGTGAATTAATGCCAGACTTCAGCTTACTTTTGGCCTGTTCCATAAAGGCTAGGGGGAGTCAGGTCAGGGATGTATTTCAGATAGCAGTTCCAATCATCCATTTTGATCTTTAAAAGGTTAATGGAGCTACTCTGCTTTATCAGTAAGGAGATTCTTTTACATAAAAGGGGTATTCTCTGTAAAAGCTATCGATCCTACCAACAGGTCCTATTTAGAACGGTATTGGTTTTATGGATGTGCAGGAGAATAAATAGCACCAGATCATTTGAGGATCACTAGGCAAGGCAGTTATCTCCTGTGAATAGTCAGCGGTAAATGGGAAACTACATTACTTTAACGCAGAAGGGCAGTCGAAGGAGGACATGGCCTTTGTTTTTTTTTTTTTTTTTGGTAAGGAAACAATGCATTGGCATCTTCTTAATCATAGGCCTAGTTATGTAGAAAAAAATGAGTCATTTTATTTTATTATTGGTCTTATAAGGAAAGAGTAGAGGGGAGAAAGACTTTCTTGGATCTAAAAGATTTGCTTCTGGTGATTAGTCTTGATATATAAAAGGATTTACTAACAACTGTGATCACATGGTAGTCACTAATGACAGAGCCATTTTGGGGGCATGTCATCTATGTGATATGAACAGGAGTTTCCTTCTTTTCAAAATGAAAAAAATGAATAACACTCTCTGAAAATAGTTCAGTTTACCTGGTTGTAGGTGCACATGAAATCCTGAGTGCTGGTTAGAATGAGGAATCCAGCAACCCTGGAGTTACATTTATGTCAGAAAAGTGGGCTGGGCCAACCAACAGACATTTGACAGGGGAGTGGCTTGAGTGTGGCCTTTAATGGGCCAATCCCCTGCTTGTTGGATGTCTATAAAATCACTCATTGAAAAAATATTTCTTACAGTGAGTGCAGTACCACTAATTCTTCTCAGGTAAACACAATGGTAACCGTTAAGGAAAATGGCCACCGTTAGGTTTCCTTTAATAGTAGTGGCAGTTCACTTTAATTCTTCACAATGATGACCATTTTGAACTATAAAAACAGTTTAATACAATGTACTTTAGGTGGCGACTTAGTGCTAATTGATAAGCAGCTGAAATGATAAACTGTAATTAAAGGGAATTTTTGAGTGGGATTCTGAGATAGTCCAGTGTTTTCAAAGTCTTCTTCAGGGAGTCTTAATTGGTGTAAGTAGTGTATAAAAATAGTGTACAACCGAAATTGATTAAGCAAACCAGTCATTCCTGATCAAATTTGAAAACTAAATCTAGTTCTAAAAATATATATAGAAATCTAAAGTTATTACTCTAAATACAGACTACAATATGAGATGCCACTTAAAATGGAAATGGAAGTGATTAAGAGAAATGTGAGAAAGTTAAGAAAAATATCTATATTAATGTGCCCTGAGCGCCTAAATTCATAAAAGGGAAAGAGTCTCGGGATGGGTTTAGGTTTAGTGGTCTCCCCATTCCTATCAAATAAAAAGACAGTGCGAGAAGACTTTTAGTCAGCGTATAAATGAAAATAAAGTTAATAAAAATAAAAATCAGTAGCGGTTTTGGATTGTTCTGGGATTTGAATAAAGAATTCGGAAGAAAAAGAATTCGGAATATAAACTTGTGCTGAAAGGGTGGGTGGAAATCCAGGTGAATGAAATGGTGGCCGGTTGATCGAGGGAGAATCAAGGGTAATCCCAAATGCCCTGTGTGACGCACATTGAGTGTGGAGAGTTTGGAAATGTGGAAAGGCTGTGTAGGGGCAAAAAGAACATGTTGAAGGTATTCTCTGTGAAAATAAATTTACTACTGAAAGTCAAAATTTAGTTAGAAGTCAGGGAGGTCTGTGCTAGTGTAGTATTACAAAAATAGAGGGTGGAAACAAATTGTAAAATATTTGTGGAGTCAAGTGGGTTTGCAGTGTGTGGGAATTAAAACGTGCATATGCAAGCGGCCACGTGGAGGGCAGGGGAGGAACATGTCCGTGTTATAACTTAATTCAAGAGGATTAACTAAATGGATTAAATGATTAATCGTGAACCAATAGGAACAATTAATGACTGAAATGGGATAAATGGACCCATTCTTTGTGGTGACGGTTAACAACTATGAGGGAAACCAAGAAAGCAGATGTAGGTCGAGTTTAACTGCCCCAGGTTAGGGGAAAGAGAAAAGAAAGCCGCAGCATTGCGGCCATTGTTGGCTTCATTGAGGTGCAAGTGAAAATGGTGAAGCAGGATAGTAACATGCAAAGAAGAGGAAGTCAAAAAAATATAAGAAGTCAAAAAAATAAAGTTCAGATGTTAATTAATAAAAACTTTGAAGTTAGAGTATGAATGGTTGAAAAAGGGAAGCTACGTGCTTACCAGGGGCAGTGAAACATGTAGTCAAGGAGGGCGAGATGTGCAGAAACAGACAGAAATGTGTTGTCAGGCTCAACAGAGTGTGTGAAAAAGGGAAGAGGTGTTTGGCATAAATGTGCAGAAATGTCAAAAATACTGTTGTTCTTCTTTCGGCTTTTCCCGGTTAGGGGCCGCCACAGTGGAACTCCGGTCCACTAATGATTGGCAGTAGATTTTTACGATGCTGAGGTGCCAGCTCGATGCCCAACCTTTAACGAAGTCACACCCATTCATGCATGTCTTTTGAATGCCACTCAACCACTGGGAGGACATACAGACTCCACACAGAAGGGGCTCTAGCCGAGAATAGAATGGGAGAACCTCTTGCTGTGAGGCGACAATGCTCCCGCTGCAACACCGCGGCTTCAGAAATGTCAAAAATACTAAAAATATTAGCTTACAGAAAGATACATAAGTAAGCTGAAGGTAAGCTTTTAAACAAACCCTATACAACCTAAAAAATCCTAAAAAGTATTGAAAAATCATTATAAAATCATTAAAATATCTTCCAAACCAGTAAAGGCCTTGTAAAACTTTGGCAATGAACCATATGTTAGAGAAGCTTATTTAAACAAGAACAGTTTTTTTGCAAATAAGAGAGAGAGAATGTAACATATCTTTTGCAGAGTGTGGAGCTAGGTTACTTATTGCCTCTTGAATGTACCTCCTATTTTTCATTCCCAGAGTAAAATAAAGTAAAATCATGCAAGAGACAACATAAAACAGCATATAATGGAATAATGGCAAATGGTAAAAGAACTGAGTTTCTGAAATTCAGAAAGAGATGTCCAAACACAGATGTCCAGCTACCAATTATCCACAAACAGATGTCCCCCCAAAAAATGATGTCCAAAAATAGAATGGAAGTCCTTAAAAAGTTCCAAAATTGTTGTGATGATGTGTCAGTCATCACAGAATTCTGAAAGAATAAAGAAGATATCTAGGAATATCAATTACCCCACTACTACTACTACTACTACAAATATCCCCAAAATACAAAACTGTCATCATAAGTCCAACACCCAATTCTCTCTCAGACCAGTTCAGACTGACCTAATTCTCAAATTGAAACCCACCACTCTCGCTGCTGATAAACTCCCAGCTGATCGCATCAGGATTATCACCTCTGCCATCGCCTACCCTATTTCTATACTCATCAATAGATCCATAACTGAGCACACTGTCCCCTCTCTCTGGAAAATTTCTTATGTCATCCCCCTATACAAAGGTGGATCCTTGACAGAACTTGGTAATTATCACCCCATAGCTATACTATCTCCCCTATCAAAAATCTTAGAAAAATGTATACACACCCAACTACTGAATAATCTTCTTCAATATAATCTTTTAGCAAATTCCCAACATGGATTTCGGCCAAACCATAGTACCACCTCTGCTGCTATATCTTTTACTGACCACGTCAACCAACAAAGAAATCTCAGTAACTTAGTATCTGTTGTCTTCCTAGACCTGTCAAAGGCATTTGACACAGTATCCCACTGCAAATTACTATCGACTCTGAGCTCAGTCTCGCTAACTCCTCTCTGCTGTGATTTAAAAATGATTGGTCCCTTCGTCAACAAGCTGTTAAATGGCAAAACTCTCTCTCCCCTCTCCTCCCAGTGGGACAAGGTATTCCACAAGGATCCATTCTTGGTCCCTTACTATTTTCCATCTTTACCAGTAACCTCCCCTTGGCTACCCAACAGACTAATATAGTACAGTATGCTGATGACACCACCCTTATCTGCTCAGTTCCCTATCCGCAATTACTCCAAGACAGAACCCAGGAAGCCTTCACTAGTATAGAAAAATGGCTAAATTCCTCCCAACTCATACTAAACCCATCTAAGACTCAACTCATGATCTTCCACCCATCCAAAATTTCACCCCCACCTCACCATTCTCAATAACATCCTCCAACAATACCCTTATCACACCAGTAACCCAAGTCAAGCTACTAGGTGCAACTATTGACCAAAACCTAAAATTCGACAAACATATAACACTAACAATTGCCAAAGTTCATAAAAAACTAGGTTCACTCTACCGCTGCAAGAGCTTCCTCAGACAGGAATCCCAAATCACTATCTCTCGTACCCATCTGCCCTCCACCTTACTGTACACTTCCCCAGTTCTAACTGACCTAAACAAATCTGACCTGCTGAAACTATCTACCTGCTACAATAAAATCTCAAAATTTGCAACCAATGCTAAGTTTCCTTCTCATCATTGCCTCTCCCTAAAACAACTAGGATGATTAGAACTCCCTAACCTACTAAAATACAATCAATTTCTCCTGACTCATCAACTGCTGTACAAACCAAATTAAATACCTGCCCTCTCTAGTCTGCTCACCTTCCATAATACTGTGCGTCAACTAAGATCTTCCACTACCGCCCTACTGACTGTTACCAATTCCTTACATAACTCAGGCCAATCTCTTTATTTCTGTGCAGTTGCTAAGGCCTGGAACTCTCTACCCCCTGACATTAGCTGTCTAAATAGTAAACATAGTTTCAAATCCCTACTAAAGGATCTCCTGTTCAAAACTTGGATATGTTCCTGTACAGAACCAGACTAATTTCACCTGTTCCTGACTTTCAACATCCCTAGATCACAGGTATACTGTGTAGTTTCACTTAGTGCATAGTATTGTGAACCAGATGTTTAGGCTACCTTTATAGTTATGATTTCTAGTTTATGACCCTGTTTGTCTATGGAAACTTCTTTTTGAATTTATGTTCAAGCATTTCTATATTTGTTGCATAATATCTTGTTTAATTGTTTCTCAATATTCTAACCACTGTATACTGCATCAATTGTAAAACTCTGATTGTTATTCCTTTTATATGTTCTATGCTCTTTGTACAAAATTGCTCTGTTTCTATAATTTTTTTATTTCATTATTTTTTATAATTTTTTACTATGTAATTGGAGCTTTTCTCCCCTAGCCTCCGCTGAAAATGGTCACTTTGCGTCCAGTCGGACTAACCCGGTAAACAAATGGAAAATAAATAAATAAATACAGTAGTAATAATGCTTATTTTTAGCACAGACTGTGAAAATGTTTTTAATGCTGAGGTCATGTACACAAGGAACGTGTTTCAGACAGTATCAGCAGCACATAGGATGTACGTGACTACATAACTGTTAGAGAGAATTGACCTTACCTTAGTAGAAAGTAGTTAAAATAGTTAAAAACAATCTAATTAACTGTTTCAGATGTTAATTATCATCTACCTGATTCTAAGAGAGGATAACCATGTTCAGTACTTTTTAAGTGCTCTCACTACGTGAAATATTCAGAAGCAAAGAAAAGTGGTTTGTTAAGTGAATTATAAAATAGTATGCAATGTGTCTGTTTTCATAAATATAATTATATATATAAATATCTATCAGTCTATTTACATATACGGATAGGTGTGTGTGTGTGTGTGTGTGTGTGTGTGTGTGTGTGTGTGTGTGTGTGTGTGTGTGTGTGTGTGTGTGTGTGTGTGTGTGTGTATGAGCGCATATGCGCATGTGTATAATTGTTTCTATGTAAGATAAAAATACTTAGTAGCTGTAGCATTATTTAAGCAATGCAAGGATAAAATAATTCCAAAGTCACAGCCAAAGATTTCTCAGGGTTACTGAATTTCTGATAGAAATGAATGACAGAATGCATTGCTTTGAAAGTGCAAAGATAAGGAATTGTATGACTTCCAAAATCAAAACAGCCAATAATAAACCATTATGCTGACAGAATTTAGTATGATGATGACTGATGCCAGCTAAAAAATATCAAATGACTGAAGCAGGTACTTTATGCTGGCATAATAGAAAACCTGAATTAGTATGATTGAAGTAACTGTCAATATCAAAAGCACCCATCTGCCTAAATGCACTGAATAAACCATGCATCAAAATGGGATTGTACGAAAGGAAGACAAGGGTACAATTTTTCTTCTGCTGGATTTGTTGTAATTGAAGCAAGTATGATTACCATCCTATGATTGCTATAAAAACATGCAGAAATTTAATATTATACAAATTGGTAAATAATGTATTTATGTGGCCAACAGCCCAAAAGTAGTAGCAGAAACCTTTGGAGCTACCTAAAACATGTATGCCATGCTTACACAGTAATTATGGTGACATGTTCCTTGTAGTCAGCAAAGAAACAGCAATAACTGCAAAAATGAATGCAGTACCAAGTGGATCTAGACAGGTTTGCTTGAAATGTAATTTAATTTTTATTTAACAGTGTTATTATGTAACAGTCATACATGACACTGAAGTTAGTAAGGCTGATAAACAAACAGAGGCAAAAGATATTTTATTAATCATAAAACACAAAACGTATGCCCTAGTTATGTTTTCCACTCCAAAATAATATGTACATAAATCTAAAAGGTTTTGTGATAGAAGATCATCAGTGTCTACAGGTAGAACTTCTCTATCTAATGCAAACTCGTTACCTGTTTAAATAACTCAGCAGTCGTTATTAATATTATGAGAAGTCAACATTTTTAAAACTGGAGGTGTTATACACAGAAGCAGCTCAGTAAATGAAATAAAATGCAGAGAAGAAAAAGCCAAAAACAGAAACTTTAAATTATTTTAAAATGTTTCACCAGGTAACAGTTGTTTCAAATGGCAATTTCTTTCTTTTTTTTTAACTAAAATATTCTACTAAGTACTGACTTACATTTTCCTGAAAGTATAAAATCACCTGTATCACTTTTACAGATTATTCTATCATGAACACAAACAAAAGTTATAAATGAAACTACAGGCTTAGAAAGAATGAAAATAATAAAACAAACGTGTTTATAACACACTGGTAGAATAAATATTTTCTGATAAACTTTCCTTAGGAATAGTAGATTGAAGGGTGAGACAAGTGTTGGAGTTTTTGTGAGCACTGGAAGGACGTTGTTGGGAAGACATTTTAAAAAAGGATATTAAAAGGACAGCTTTAGGCTACATTTTGTGACTCTCAGAGAAAATTGCTTCTCTCTCGCTCTTGCCATCACCTAGAGAGTAAAAGAAAAATGTTGCACCCTGTTCAGGGATTTGAGAAAAAACAAGCACAGTAATTTGTGGCTATATATACTTCAGACATGCAGGTTTCACATAAGGCATTCTCATTTTCTTAGTACAACTATTGCATCCACCTATGTAGTCTGGATTTTAGGTCACTGATGTTCTATGATGTATTATAACGGAAAGATATGCAGTAAACAAGAAACATATGCTATAAGAAAAGAAAAAAAAGCTTTTTTTTTGCAATAAAGTCACAGCTTGATATTGCGTTAACTTTCAATACTACTACCTGTATACCTGAAAAAAGACCACACCAAGTTGGTTAATTTCTGACACATCCAACATATGTCTAACACAAAAGCTGTTATGGTCAGCAGTATGAAATAATGTCCTAGGAACTTTTTCAAAGAAAGCAGAAGGGCAGTAGTATCTGTACCTAATCTGTTTTTGTGGATTTATGTTGCACTGACCTCTCAGTAACTTATGCCACTTCTACTCTTCTGTCCATCTTGTTACCTAAATTAAGAGTAAGTATACATGTTCACAATATGCAAAGAAGTCCTCACAAATAATGCCCAAAAATAGTTACTTACTTCTTTTTTCCAACAGCAGGTTTCAAAGGGGGTTGATACGTTTATTTCCTCGATTCACCAATTAAAGTTATATCCACAGTTTCTTGCCCATCTGCTTTTACTGGAGTTCACATATCCTGATCCAAACTATAGTTTACCTCATAAGTAACAAAGTAGAATATTCTCATAGTGAGAACATTTGCTATCTTCTGCAACTATTAGTTAATTATTAAGTTATTATTAAGTTATTAGCATAATGCCATCTCTTTATTGCATGGTTTATGCAAGCTCTAATCTGCAAATAAAGTGTCCAGACTCTGCTATCGGACTACAGTGCTATAGTCCTTACAAAGCACTTTCACTCATGATGCAGGTTCATCACCAAGCCCGGTTCACCATCACAGCTCCCAATGATCATAATATTGTCCTATAAATCCAGTTCTGATAGATCTGATCAGTCAAACAAACAAGTAATATGCTAAATTTCTTTGATTAAAAATGGCAAATGAAAATTACATATGTTGGATGGTCAGCACCCATATATCTACCTGTAAGGCTTTGTCCTTATATAATCTTTAAATTTATATAATGACTTAAGTGTTGTAGCATTTGTTGCAAGTTTTAGTTACACAACAGGACAATGCAATCACCAAAGTCACTTGTTCTCCCCATCATTAAAATTAACTGACAAAGTCTAACAAATACCAGTTGTAGTTCCCCACACTAGCTAAATATCATCATTTAGTTTGATGTCTTTAATTAACTAAACTACTCTTCACAACACAGCTACTATACAGTTTGAAAGTGAAATAAAATACACTAACGTCTGCTATGTAAATGATGCAGTTGACCTAGATTCTGCCAATGGCCAGCTAAATGAAGCAACAATTATATGTTTTAGAAACATATTACACAATGACAGCATTAGCAATAAAATCTTACTACATCATATCAAAAACAATGGTTTATTTAAAGTACTTTTCAAAGGTAAATACTTGACTATTAGTCTTCAAACAATTACAAACCTTGCCAATAACTGGAGGTCAGAATCCAAGTCTGTGCCTTGTATTTGTGAGGTAAAGACCTTAACCATTATTCCAACTCTCATTCAGCATACAGGGTCATATTTAAGTAGTAGGCTAGCTGCCCTTGTGGGTCATTTTAAACCTAGCCAATTTCCTTTTCAACGGTGGGAATCAAACCCTGCACCTTGTGTCTGGGAGGTAAATACCTTAGAAAACGAAAAAAAGGGTACCAACTGCAGACCAAACGAGAAGTTAAACCAAATGCTTTTACTTGCTAGCGCTTTCATGCGGATATTCACCACACTACTTCAGACAAGGTAAATACCTTAATCATTACACCAATATGTAACTTATACCAACCCCCAATTGGCTCTACATTTCTTCAATAATATATGCAAAGTAAAATCAACAAAATATAGGACAAATGGGATGTTTCGTTGTGATACAATTTCTGTTGGTCTATTGTTTATATTTTGAAGTGTCCTTGCAATATGTTTTACGTTGGGGACAGCAAGAGGGTTTTCAAGTCTAGGTTGCAAGAGCATGTGTGAGATATTAAGAATGGTAAACTTGAAAGCCCTCCTGCAATGCATTTTAAGTTATCACCTCTACAAGTTAAGAGAATGATTGAGAAGGTGAACAGTACTTTAAGGGAACTTGAACAAATGCGTCTCATAGATGATGATCTACTCAAGTGTTTTTAATACCTAACCTCACCACCCCTGTAATTCAATGGCTGCCCAAGTTGCACAAAAATCTAGAAAATCCTCCCATGAGGCCAATTGTGGCAGGAAGAAACTTGTGTACAGAATCCATTTCTATATATTTAGATAAACACCTTCGTTTGCTGATAAATCAGTCAGAATTTATATTAAGGGATACAGAGCACTTTGTTAGGGATCTTTATGACCATTGTAAAAAGCGTCCACTACCTGAAAATTGTATACTGACCACACTTGATGTAGTGTCACTTTTTACAGTTATACCAAATGATGCAGGTATTACTAGTGTGACCAGATTGATGGAGAGGGATTTGAATTTTACGGAATTTAAAATAGAACAAATTAAAATCCTGCTAAGGTTGGTGTTAGAGAACAATATATTTATGTTTAGAGACAAGATCTACTGTCAGTGTAACGGGGTTGCGATGGGAAAATTGTGTGCTAATACCTATGCTAATGCTGTGATGGCTTAATGGGTAATGGAGAGCTTAATCAGAGGCCCCTTCAAACAGAATATTTTGTTTTTTCGAAGGTTTGTGGATGACCTGTTCCTTTTATGGAATGAGTCACCAGAACAGTTGATGGATTTTGTTGAGTTTATTAATAGCTCTACACTGTTCCTAAGATTTACACTGAATTGGTCATATACTGATGTGAATGTTTTAGATGTCATTATATCCAAAGGAGAGAATAATGAATTGAACACAAGGTTGTATAGGAAAGAATGCCATGTGAATAACCTATTAAGTAGTGAGAGTATGCATCCAAGGTACATATAAATCAGATATATAGAGCATCTAGGCACAATGCAAGGGAGGAGGAATTTGAACAACAGGTTGATATGGTTGGTGCAGAGCTTATGGAAAGGGGTTATGATGAATGCATGGTACGGAAAAATATAGCAGATGTGGTTAAATTAAGACATACTAGAGCTAAACCATATTCATTGGAACAAGTAGAAGCCAACACAACTTGCAGTGAATGAAGTAAATATAACTCTAGCAAGCTGAGTATGTGCTTCAGTTATTCAAGGAATATTAGACAGTATATGAATATTACTAATAAGCACTGGAATATTTTGACCACTGATAGGCTGGTGAGTAAGCGCCTGGGTTTACAGCCTCAATTCACCTTCAGAAATAAAAAAATCCCTAAAAAGAAGGCTCTGCAATACAAGAGATCATGTTAAGGCTGCCGGTATAAGAGGGAATGGATCATGTGGGAAATGTCAGCTTTGTATGTATATTGCAAATGCTGTGGACTTTAGACACCCGGACACAGGGGAGGTATTTAAAATCAGGACAAGTGCAACATGTGATAGCTCTCACTTTGTTTATTTGGCTGTATGCCAAGTTTGCAATACATTTTATGTTGGTAAAACTGACAGACAGCTAAAGGCTAGAGTGAGAGAACATCAAAAACTTCAAATTAACACAAACTAGTACAAAAGTAGAAAAGAACAAGCTCCAGGTACACAACACCACAATATTTATTAAATTCATTAAATTTGTGAGCGCTTTTGTCGGAGAAAGTGCTCCAGTTTCATCAGACTACAACTCAAACAGCAACACTACATTTTATACTAAAACGAGTCAATTAACACCAATTACAGCTTGTAAATTGTTCCTAATCATAAACACATGCCTTCAAGTTTAATATTACTGAATACACCAAGTCATTATGTGAAGAAGGTCATCATAAATGAAATATTCAGCCAACAGATCTTAATACGAAAGATATTTATCCTATAGATAAAAGATATATATATGTATATATGCATAAATTAAAAAAAATACTATTACATATACGTGCATACACTAATAGAACCAGATTTAAAAGTTATGTATGCATATATAAATGCCAACACTAGAGACAATTAATTTACACTGAAAAATTGAAAAAATATGTATAATATAATAATAAAAATAATAAGAAATGATAATAATAAGCAATAAAAAGAAATATGAAACACCAGAATAAAATAATAAAAATAAAGGAAAAACCTAAAGACATTTAACTGCCCCATCAGACATTGAACGTATTTACATGAATATATAGAACATGACTATAACATGAGGTCTAAAATTACATATTCTAAATAATTCCTTAACATTTTAAGATCACAGTAAAGAACACCATTGACCTTAGAATAAACTCCGCTTATTGGAGACATCTATCTTGTGAATGCCTTCAGTTTAAGAAGGCATTTAATTGATAAACATTCATTGAGGCCTGGTTGTATGTGGGCTGAGGTGCTAACCTACCACATCAGTTCGCATTCCTCGAGATTGAGATCCCATGGTCATATTTTGTACAATCTGTTGTAGAACTACAAAACTAAATTTGTGAGTGGGATACTCAAGGACGTGTTTGGCCAAAGCATTTGTGATCACATTTTTACTAATGCAATATTGGTGTTCATATATTCTTTGTTTTATCTTTCGCTCTGTTTTGCCAATGTAGTAGGCTTCACACTCTTCACAAAATGCTCCATATACCACCCCCTGAGTATCACAATTAAATTTCCCATCAGTTGTGTAGATCTTATCCCTAATTTTTATTTTGTTGGTTATTTTTATGAATTTACATTGAGGGCATCTATCACACTTGGTCATACCAACGCGTCCCTTAAATTTTTTTTACGTTTCTCAACCAAACACTTTAAATTGGGTCCCCTTCTAAATGTCAGTTGTGGAACATGGTCTAAGGCTTTATTAAGCCCGTTGTCCCCTAAAATGAAGGTCCAATTCTTGATAAGAATATCTCTAATATGTTATGATTCTAAAGAATATGTTGTATAAAATCTTATCCCTGAATCCGCTCTAGAAGCCGCTGTCCTTTGTATTGGTGACTCATTGGGAACAGCTGGCTCCAACTCATATCCCTTATGTACAATGGGACAGAAATTGCCTAATAGTCTTTTTCTATGTACCGCCTCGAAAATACACTTGAGGAAGCCAATGGGGTATCCCCTTTTACGGAGCACTAATTTAAGCAAATCACATTCCACTAAATAGTCATCGTAATTCGAGACTATTCTAGCTGCCCTAACTGCCTGTCCTTTGACCACCTCTTTCTTCTGATGGTATGGATGACTGCTTGTAAAATGCAAAAAAGCATTAGAATAAGTAGGTTTATGGAAAATGGTGGTTCTGTATCTACAGTTAGGGCTATCCTTGCATAGATGGACATCCAGGAAATTAATAGTTTCCATGCCTATTTGGAATGTGAACTCTAAAAATGTGATTAAAGATGTGATTGCTGCAATGAATGGTCTGATTCGCTTCTCCATTCCAAATAAAGCACATGTCATCTTGGTATCTTGTGTACCAAACCACATGATCTTTAAATAATGAATTATTAAACAATTATTTCCTCTCCCAATAGGCCATTACGCAGTTGGCAAAACTCCTGCCACACGGTGAGCCCATTGCTATTCCCGTTTTTTGCAAATACAAACGGTCATTAAAACATAAGAAACTGTTGGCCAAAACTATCTCTAATAGCGTCTCAATGACATACATCTCTTTGTCATCTATACCTCTCATGTAGGAAGTCCCTCACCCACTCAATGCCTAAAACATGCAGAATGATGGTATAGAGATCTTTAATGTCAACTGTTAAAAATATATATTTGTCATTGAACTCTAAACTATTAATATAATCCAGGAAGCTCCACAAATCATGACATATCTGTGATTCAGATTTTATAAGAAGTTTAAGTTTATAATCAACATACTTTGCACACGCATATGTGATGGACCCCCTCCCATCAACTATAGGCCTAAATGGAGGATTCCTCAGATCTTTATGTATTTTCGGGGACCTAAATAGTATAGGTGTCACAGGTGCTGGCATTGTCAAATATTGGAGTGTATCTATAACAATACTGCCTTCGAGAAAAATATCATTTAGCATGCTATTAACATTTCTATAAGCACTATTCATCTCCTTTATACTGACTAATTCATAAACATCACTATCTAAGTAGGCTTCCATTCTATTAAAATATACAGCCTGATCCATAAACACGAGGCCTCCACCCTTGTCAGGCCTCATGACCCAGATATTACATGAATTAAGCAGATCGATGAAATCAAGTTCATCACGAGTGATATTCTTTTTTCATGCTTGCTATATAGTAATTTTTAGCCAACATAGTCTAAAGTCCATTTTGCATACTTTCTCAAAGGTGGCCAAAGTATCCTGTAAAGGTGGATTAAACAAGCTTGACACTCTCAAACAACTCATGAGCGAAGAATTAGATCCCATTAAAGCAGATTAAGTTTCTGTACAAACATTTTTAAGTCAAGGATGGTTTTAACTATATTTACTCTCCTATCGGGAACAAAGGAGAGCCCTTTTGCAAAAGTGTTCACAATATCATTGTTTAAATGAATGGAGCTAAAATTAAAAATTTTAAAGTGTCCTTCTGCACTTACTATAATTTGAAGTGTGTTCAGGCTCACCTCCTCCTCTGGTTCTGGCATCTCCTGTGTTGCCCCCGTGTTCTGTTGTTCCTCTGCTGATTTGACTTCTGTTGATTTGCATTGTTGTATCGAAAATCCTGTTGATTATTAAGATGCAATTGCATATTATTATTATTATTATTATTATTATTATTATTATTATTATTATTACTATTACTATTATTATTATTACCAGCAGCTTGCTCTTGTTGTCGGTAATTGTTCTGTTGTTAGTTATTCCTAATGTGTTTGCTACGGCAAACGGAAGGGGTTTGTACAGTATTTTCAGACCTCTCAGTGCCACTTTGGTTCCCTATGTCATCATGTAAGGGTTGATTAGATGAAATCTCACCATTCACACTGATATTAGGTATTGCAGGGGGTGGTGGATATGCAATACCTTTAGAATAGTCATTTAAGTCTCTCAATATCTTTTTCTTCTTTACTTCAATGATTTTGGTATGGCTAGCCTCAATGCTTGAAAAAATCCTTCCGTACTCGTATCTATACCTCCCAAAGTCAGTATCCCTAATGATGGCATGTTCCAACATCTCTAAGTCATTCTTGAATGAATCAATTTGCACTGAATAATGCTTAATGAGAATATTAAGGAAATCAAACCCTTGTTGATCAAATAATGCAATTAAGTCAAGATGGAATGCTGGGTTGTTGATAAGTCCAGCAGGATATCTCCATTGCCGTAAACCCTTGGGAATTATCCTTTTAGCAATACATTCATGCAAATAAGAGACTTCCAATTGGAATTTACAGCATTTATACAATTTCTGATCAAACTCATTAAGCTGTGCAAGGATGGAGCTAATAGTACCATTAGGCTCAGGAGAAAAACCCAAATCATTAGCATTATTAAAAAAGGAAGCATCCCTTAGGTAAGCAGCCATAGAGGGGATACCCCCTGTGCTAGTTGATTGTCCCTGCTCGTCAAGAGGCCGTCTGAAATTATTTTCAATGTTAGCTGCACTTTGTTCATTGAACAATGTTCTTAAAGGTGCACTAGAAACATTAAAGACCATAAGAGACTGTTGGTTTGCACGTAAATGGTTGTTCAACGAACCTGATAATCCATAGGTGTTGTAAACACTAATCACATCAATCCATTGAGTTAACGTATCAACTTTTATCAACTGCATAATGGCCTATTGGGAGAGGATATTATTGTTTAATAATTCATTATTTAAAGATCATGTGGTTTGGTACACAAGGTACCAAGATGACATGTGCTTTATTTGGAATGGAGAAGCGAATCAGATTGAACCATTCATTGCAGAAATCACATCTTTAACCACCTTTTTAGAGTTCACATTCCAAATAGGCATGGAAACTATTAATTTCCTGGATGTCCATCTACGCAAAGATAGCCCTAACCGTAGATACAGAAAGTACAGTTGTGTACCTACCATAAATGTAGATGTTCGAGTGTATTCACTGTTGCAGTCATTACACTTGGGTTATCCTGCTGGCAGGCTACCCACAGTCAGCCTGAATTCCAAAGTCCTGGTCCGGCGTCGCTTGCTGTCACCTCTTCCCTGACATCAGTGCACCAGGGGTATAAAAGATCAGCCGACGCCATTTTCTTCAGTTTTTCCTTGCCCCAAATGTCAGGTGCCCCCAAAAGGGTAGGCTAAAATACATTGCTTATAAAAGCATGCACTAAAATACCTTCATCTACAAGCAAATATACTACATAGGTTGTATAGGAGAGAGAAGTACAGATAAGTCCCAGCAAAGAAAGGGGGATGGTGGGTGGGTAACCTGGACTGCAACAGTGAATACACTCGAACATATACATTTATGGCAGGTACACAACTGTACTATGTTCATCGTGTTTCACTGTTGCAGTCATTACACTTGGGTTGAATCCCAAAGCTGAGGTTGGGCGGCTGGGTCTAAACAGAATTAGGAGTGGCTATAAGGCCCTGCAGAACTGCAGTGGCAAAGCCTGCTCTGGATTTAGAGTAAAGAGGTAAGTGGTAGTGCTTAGTAAAAGTGTGCACTGAAGTCCAAGTTGCAGCCTCCAAAATATCCTTGGTTGGTACTCCTCTGAGGAAGGCTGCTGAGGTGGCTGGTGCCCTGGTAGAATGTGGTCTAATGCCCTTAGGCACTGACTTTCCATGTTGTGAATTGCAAAAACAAATGTAGTGTCCTATCCATTTTGAAATAGTCTGTTTTTTGAGATAGCCTTTCCTTGTGATCCTGCAGCATATGCCACTAAAAGTTGCTCAGTCTTTCTGAAAGCTTTAGTTTTGTCCAAGTAGAAACGTAGTTGTCTGTGTATGTCCAAAGAATGCAGAAGTCTCTCCCCTTTACTCTGTGGGTTTGGGAAAAAAGTAGGCAAATGAATGGTTTGGTTAAGAGCCACACTGGACACCACCTTAGGCATAAATGTTGGATTTATCCTTAGAGAAACACTGTCCTGATGGAATATAATAAAGGGTTCCACAGCCATTAATGCCTGTAACTCTGAGACTCTTCTTGCTGAAGTTATTGCTAGGAGCAGAGCTGTTTTCCATGATATGAATTTTATCTCAGCTGTATTGGCTGGCTCAAAAGGAGGCTGTGTGAGTTTTTCCAAGACAAAATTGAGATCCCATGCAGGTATCGGTGCTCTCCTTGGAGGACTTATATTTTTGGCCCCCCTGAGAAACTGCCTAAGCAATGGATGTGAAAAAATAGGTGGGTCTGCATTGTAATGGGCTGAAATGGCAGAGGCATGGATCTTAATTGATGAGAAGGTTAGGCTTTTGTCCAGCATCTCAGTTAGATATTGTAAAATCTGAGGCATATTTGGGACAAGCGTTTCAAGTCCTTGTGCCTGGTTCCAAGCACAGAATCTCTTCCATTTTTCTGCATAAGATTTTCTGGTGCTGGGCCTCCTGGCCTCCAAAATAACATCCATAACTGCTTTAGAGAGAGGTGTATTCTGAATGGTTACACTATCCGCCATGCAGCCAGATTTAGGGTTCTGAGTTGGCTGTGCAGGATCTGATTGTTTTGTTGGGTCAGTAAATGAGGAATATGAGGCAATGTCCAGGCTGGGCCTTGGGACAAGCTCCTTAGGATTGGGTACCAGTGTTGGTGTGGCCAATCTGGGGCAATTAGTATCATTTGTGGCTTCTCTTGTCTGACCTTTAGGAGTACCTTGGGGAGGAGAGGCAGTGGAGGAAAGGCATATACTGTAAGGTTGTTCCAGCTGAATGATAAGGCATCCACTTTCCATGTTTGTTTGTGATAAGTCCTTGTGCAGAATCTCTGAAGTTGGCAGTTGTGAGGGGAGGCAAAAAGATCTATGTCTGGGCATCCCTATTTCCTTGTTATCATGCTGAAGATTTGTGGATCTAGTTTCCACTCGTGAGATCCATGAGGTTTCTGCTTAGTTCGTCTGCCAGAGCATTTGTTTTTCCTGGCAGGAATTGTGCTTGCAGGTGTACTTGGTAGGTCAATGCTGTGTTCCACAAAATCATGGCTTGTCTGCAGAGGGGGTAGGAATGTGTGCCCCCTGCTTGTTTATGTACCACATAACTGTGGTGTTGCCCGTCTTTATCAGCAGCTGTCCTGGATGAAGTAGGTCCCTGAAGGCTGTCAGGGCATTTTGTACAGTTAGTAGCCTTGACCCCTTTGGGACCCTGAGAAATAGTTTCTGGGTCAGCAGCAGGGTTTTTATATAGAAATTTATGAGAATCTGGAACCCTGTAGTACCTGTCTGGCTTAACAGGTGCAGGAGGTAAAGAGTCGGGAGACAGGCCGGACTCTGAAAATGCATCATCTACAATGTCTAGAACAGGTGGAATAGCAAGAGGTCTGTCCTGAGGTAGTAGAAGAAAGTCTCTGAGCCTTTTCTTAGAATCTGAATAATCTTGGCTCTCCCAGTGGAAATGCTCCTTCATGGTATGCAGGGTTTCCCCAAAAGAGTAATCCTCAGGAGGAGAAGCTGAAGGAATAGATTTTTCAGCATCAGAATCCTCATAGGGAGGAATAGAGTATCCCTGTTCTGAAGAGGAGTCAGAGGAAATGGAAACCTGATCAGAGGAATCATATTCAGTATCTTGCCTAGGCCTCTTGTCAGGAGGGAGATGGGAACCCTTGATCAAAGTAATTAGGTCTTCGGCCATTTTGAGCATCTGTTTCTTAGGCATGGAAGTCTGTCCTGGAGAATGCTGTACTTGTTTCCTTGTCTTTAAAACTGTTTTAGTCTTTGTCTTTGATGCTGAAGTTGGCTTGATATAAAGCTGTGTAGGTCTGAAAACACCCTCAGAAGCCGATGCCTACTCAGCGGCTCCGGACCCATCTGAGGGATTAGTTTCCGAAGGCCCAATACCTTGAGTATCTAGAGGCCTAGCTGTCTCCTTGTGGGAGTCGGAGGCGGCCTGTGACTCTGAGGTAGCGGGTGTCAGGGGCTGCGAAAGTGCCTCACTGAGAACTGGCGAACCGGTGACTGGCCTAGAAGAGGTTTTGTCGTCGGTTTTGGACCTTGGATGCCTGTCCTTTTCTTTTTCCTTGCGTTTTTTATGAATTCCAGTCATTGGTTGTTCCGACGGCATTATATAGTTAAACCTTCGGCCAAAGCAATGAAAAGCAAAATCGTACTGATGCTTAATAGTGCATTGGTTAAATCTAGCACAAAACCGACAACTAGCTACGTCGTGGTCAGGGCCTAGGCAAGGAATACAGCAAGAATGAAAATCCTTATGAGGTATTTGCTTCCCACAAGAAATACAATTGTTAACTTTTTCTGCCATCGGTCTGGAGCAAGAAAAAAATTTCCCCAACGGGGTACTTAGCTTTATAGAAGACTTCAGATCTGAAATTCAATTTCGAAAATCTTAGGAGTCGGCCAACCGGCACTTGCAAACTGCTTTTGCTTCGGGCACCATGCGGCAAGAAAGACTGAAGAAAATGGCATCGGCTGCATATTTTATACCCCTGGCGCACTGACATCAGGGAAGAGGAGACAGCAACCAACACCGGACCAGGACTTTGGAATTCAGGCTGACTTCAGGTAGCCTGCCAGCAGGATAACCCAAGAGTAATGACTGCAACAGTGAAACATGATGAACATCCACTATTTTCCGTAAACCTACTTATTCTAATGCTTTTTTGAATTTTACAGGCAGTCATCCATACCATCAGAAGAAAGTGGTGGTCAAAGGACAGGCAGTTAGGGCAGCTAGAATGGTCTCGAATTATGACGACTATTTAGTGGAATGTGATTTGCTTAAATCAATGTTCTGTAAAAGGGGATACCCTGCTGGCTTCCTCGAGCATATTTTTGAGGAGGTGCATAGGAAAAGACTAATAGGCCATTTCCATTCCATTGTGCATAAGGGATATGAGTTGGAGCCAGCTGTTCCCAATGAGTCACCAATACAAAGGACGGCGGCTTCTAGAGTGGATTC
Organism: Protopterus annectens; assembly: GCF_019279795.1. Taxonomy (NCBI): domain Eukaryota; kingdom Metazoa; phylum Chordata; order Ceratodontiformes; family Protopteridae; genus Protopterus; species Protopterus annectens. Next base: position 250,098,860 of record NC_056737.1, read on the forward strand.
AGGGATAAGATTTCTTACAACATATTCTTTAGATTCAAAACATATTAGAGATATTTTTATCAAGAATTGGACCTTCATTTTGGGGGACAACGAGCTTAATAAAGCCTTAGGCCATGTTCTACAACTGACATTTAGAAAGGGACCCAATTTAAAGTGTTTGGATGAGAAACATAAAAATAATTTAAGGGATGCGTTGGTATGACCAAGTGTGGTACATGCCCTCAATGTAAATTCATCAAAATAACCAACAAAATAAAAATTAGGGATAAGATCTACACAATTGATGGGAAATTTAATTGTGATACTCAGGGGGTGGTATATGGAGCATTTTGTGAAGAGTGCGAAGCCTACTACATTGGCAAAACAGATAGAAAGATAAAACAAAGAATATATGAACACCAATATTGCATTAATAAAAATGTCATCACTAATGCTTTGGCCAAACATGTCCTTGAGTATCCCACTCACAGATTTAGTTTTGTAGTTCTACAACAGATTGTACAAAATATTAGGGGAGGGCCATGGGATCTCAAACTCGAGGAATGCGAACTGATGTGGCAGGTTCGCACCTCAGCCCACATACAACCAGGCCTCAATGAATGTTTATCAATTAAATGCCTTCTTAAACTGAAGGCACTCACAAGATAGATGTCTCCAATAAGCAAAGTTTATTCTAAGGTCAATTGTGTTCTTTATTCTGATCTTAAAAGGTTAAGGAATTACTTAGAATATATAATTATAGACCTCATTATATGGTCATGTTCTATATATTCATGTAAATACATTTAATGTATGATGGGGCAGTTAAATGTCTTTAGGGTTTTCCTTTATTATTATTATTTTTATTCTGGTGTTTCATCATTCTTTTATTGCTTATTATTATCATTTCTTATTATTTTTTATTATTATATTATACATATTTTTTCAAATTTGCAGTGTAAATTAATTGCTGTCTCTAGTGTTGGCGTTTATATATGCATATATAACTTTTAAATCTGGTTCTATTAGTGTACGCACATTTATATAATAGTATTTTTTTTAATTTATACATATATACATATATATCTTTTATCTATAGGATAAATATCTTTCATATTAAGATCTGTTGGCTGCATATATCATTTATGATGACCTTCTTCACATAATGACTTAGTGTATTCAGTAATATTAAACTTGAAGGCATGTGTTTATGATTAGGAACAATTTACAAGCTTTAACTAGTGTTAATTGATTCGTTTTAGTATAAAATGTAGTGTTGCTGTTTGAGTTTTAGTCTGATGAAGTTGGAGCACTTTCTCCGACGAAAGCGCTCACAAATTTAACAAATTTAATAAATAGTATGGTGTTGTGTACCTGGAGCTTGCTCATTTCTACTTTTGTACTAGAGCGAGAGAACATGTTTACCATATTAAGAAAAAGAGCGCATTTAATGCGCTGGCTAAACATGTGAGTGAAACTAATGACCAACATATTTTTAGGTTTATGGCTCTGGGGAGATGTTTTGAGAACCAAAGGGGAAGCAATATTAGAAGTAGAACAGAAGGGTTAGAGGCCTATTGAATTGTGAGATTAAGGGCAGATGTAGGACATGGCCTTAATGATCATGTACCTTTGAGGCCCATTCTAAAAACAAGACCATTAAGTAGATAACTCTATGTTCTTATGGAACATGATTAAAAAAAATATGTATGTTTTATATATTTTTTTGTATTTGTTAAGTTCTCTATATGTGTTTCTATGTGTTTTTATGGAGAATTCTCTATACCTTTAAATTTTAAATGATTAATCATGTGACTATGATTAAATGGTATAAGAATGGTGTTTTAGTTCAATATGGTAAACACCTGAAGAAGCATCCTGTGAACACACTTGTGTTTGCTGTTATTAAATCTTTTGGAGAACCTGTAGCCTTGCCTTTGCTTGCTTCTTGCACTTCAAGTTATGTCATAATGGTAATCCAAAAGGGCTTCAGGGTACTGTTTTAGAACAGGTTGTTTCATGGGGGTACGTATGGATATTAAGAAAAAACTTTTATATAAGGAAAGCCTTCATATACTTAAATATTGTACTCTATCCCCTACTAGTATAAATGTGGACTGTAATTGGAAAGTTTTAATTTGATTGACAATGTATTAATTGTTTAATGAAGATATATGGTATATAAGGTGTGCTTATGTGGCTTGTTTTTTGTCTCCTGTGAAGGCAGTGTTACCGAGGTGCTAGAGGTTTTAAGAAATTTTGTTTTCTTTGGATTTCTGGACATTTTGTCGTATATAGAGATTTGTATTGTCTGTTTGGTTGCTTGCCATAAAATCAACAAAATGTTCTCATCCCAAAATGAAAAAAAACAAGAACATCCCTCAGCTATCTGTCCTAGAACCCACATCACTTCTCGATCGTCATCAATAGCCAAACAACCATAAGCCACTCCATGGCATAAAACGATAAAGTCCTGACTATTTTGAAGGCAACTCAGTTTGAATAGGGCTTCAGTGGCTTTTAGGAGTGAAGAAGGGAGTGAGCTGCCCATGCTTGCCCACTCATCCTGGCTGGAGAGAGGCTACACTGGATTACTACATGGGCTACATCTGGCTGCCATACATGGCATCTATACCATGGAGCTTGAGCCTATCAAGCTTATGTTGCAGTGTGCAAGTCTCACTGTGTGCAAAACGAAATACTTGGAGGGCAGCTAAAGCAGAGCTTGGAATAGCTGTTGCAGAGGATGGGAGTGTTCCACTGGGGGAGATGGCAGGCCACCCTGTAGGACCAGTAAAGCTAGCCTGTGCCCTTCCACCTTACTCTCACTATGAGCAAATAATCTCATTTGAGGTTCAGGTAGGAATGAATGGCCTGTAGGGCTCTTACCAGCTTGGAAATCTCTGTCTCTCATATTCGCAGAAGTAATGGGCTGATTGGGTACAGGTAGATGGGCCATTAGGCTCGATCCTGTAGGAATGCAGAAAAACACACACATGCACACACACACACACACACACACACACACACACACACACACACACACACACACACACACACACACACACAGGCATGCAAACGCACGCAAACGCACACACACACAAACACACGCACGCACGCAAACGCACACACACACACACACACATATATATATATGTATATATGTATATATATATATATATATATATATATATATATATATATATATACATCTATATATATATATATATATATATATATATATATATATATATATATATAGGATCAGTACGAAATACCGAATGCCCAAAATCCCAAAACAACGAGACCAAATGACCGAAACCTGGCATTACCGAAAGACCAGAAGCGCAAAAAAGCTATAAAGAGAGCACTTGCTTAAGTAGACTACAGGCTACGTTACCTACAGTGTACCTGTTCTGAGTCATCAAGATAATACAATTGACAGCAAATCAGGTATGCTAATATATTTCTCTATCCCTGAATCAAGAGAACACTCGAGCACCTTTTGCAGAAAGGGTCATTATGTTGTGGTTGGCGTAAGAGCAACTTAAGTGTTCTGCAGTCTTAACCATAAGTTGTTTTTCCCTGAACACTGCCTATTGTTGAAATCTAATATTGCTTCATTTCACACTAACTATATATTTGTTCAATGCAGTAATGACACTCTTCTCAGTAGACAACAACCACACCTAAGCAAATTTCAATGAGTTTCTTCCAACCGGTAAATGGAGTTATTAGCACACTAAATGGAATCATTATACATTCATAACACATCAAAACATCAATCTAAAATGATGTCCAAAGGCAGATATTACAGACCATCAGAACAAAAGAATACTTCAGTTATTAAACTGATGGCTTCAAAGTGTAATCTACTGATTATGACAAAGTCTCACATTTAATCAAAATCCTACTAAATATACTAAATGTTGTATTTTACTGAATATGATAGACAGCTGTTTCTAAAGCTTTCCCATCCATATAAAGCTTTCATAGACAATTAGGAGATAAATTAGGATCCTAGCACAATTTTCCAATTGCACCAGAGTACTTTATGGATAACTGACCTGATCAAACAGTAAGCAAACAGAGGCTGAGGGAATCTAACTTTGGACTACAAAAAGCAGTTTACTAACAGCTGATAACGTTAGCCCACTGAGCTAAATGTCAGATGAAAGGAAAAAAAAAAAAAAACAAGTAAAAAAGTAAACACTTTCAGCTGGGAGGATTTAAACTTGAGCAAGAGACCCCGATGGAGTTCATATCCATTGCCTTAACCATTCAGCCACTCTTATTGACTAAGCAATATTTCCTCACCAAGTTATTAGTTGTACTCTATTAGCAAAGCAGCTTTTGAACTGCATTGCATTTAACTAGTTAGCCCCACTCATGTTCAGTACCTAACTGCAGTATATGCCATGTACTATTGTCAGCAACTGATTTGTATGATTTTCTTTGGGACATACACTCTAGTTTTGTTCTGTTTTTTAATGTATGCTGTAATTGTAGTGTGTATGAACAACTGTTCTGGTTCTGTTTGCCTTTTTCCCAAGATGTCCCTAAGAAGAGTTATGAGAAGAGCCCCCTTAATCCAGTAAACAGCGTGTGTGTGTGTGTGTGTGTGTGTGTGTGTGTGTGTGTGTGTGTGTGTGTGTGTGTGTGTGTGTGTGTGTGTGTGTGTGTGTGTGTGTGTATGATGTATGTGTGTGTATGTGTCTGCCTTACAGCCACTAATAGTTGGATAGGTTCCAGCTTACCTGCAACACGTTATTTGATTTAGCAGATAATCAGAGAATGAAATATTTAATTTTTATCAAAAGTTTCTTCAGAAAGATATATTAGGCTTTGATAAGTTTGCTCAGAGATAATACATTATTCTTATCCTCTTAATCGGCCTGAGCAAATTTCCTTGACTCCTGATTGCTTTGAAAAGTTGACACACAAAATTCAGTGTTAAACTCGTAGCCTAGAAGGTTTCTCTGTATTTATAAGTGTTAGTCACATATCTTTGAATTTATTACTGCTCAATATTCGAGTTGTTTGGCTTCTGCTACATACCTACAATCAACTGCATTACTAGCTGAGTCAAGTATAAACTTGCAGTGTTAAAGATAGTACTGCATTTTTATTTTCTGTGTATTTAATTGTTTCATTGAATATTGTGGGCCTTGTCTCTGTAGTTATTTATTTTTCTATTTAATTGTTTCATAGAATACTATGGTCCCTCTCTGTCTCTGCAGTTAGTGGGGGTTATTGTGTTTCAGTTTATTGATATTCAGTCTTAAACTCTTAGCCTAGAGGGTTTCTCTGTATTTATAAGTGTTAGACACATATCTTTGAATTTATTACTGCTCAATATCCGAGTTGTTTGGCTTCTGCTACATACCTACAAGCAACTGCATTACTAGCTGAGTTAAGTACAAACTTGCAGTGTTAAAGATTGTACTGCATTTTATTTTCTCTGTATTTAATTGTTTCATTGAATATTGTGGTCTCTGTCTGTCTCTGCAGTTAGTTTCCCGCCCGCCCTCCCTGTTCTTTTTGTGGTATTAATCTTGGTGGCTTTGGAATTGCCTGCCCCTCTTGTAAATTTGTGTTTGAACAATCCTCGTGAGTGTATCTCATTTGCTCACTCAACCGAGTACAGTGAGATCATATTTTGACTTCAGACACTCCTACCAGTCTCGTCTGTTCAGCTCAATCCCAGCTCTATTCCAGTCTAGTTTCACTAGCTCATTCTACCTAATACAGAGAGAACATTTGTGAAGGGCAAGCCACTTAGGTCCTTAAATTTGAATTATCTTCTGTTTCTCCTTTCTCCCTTTCCAAAAAAAAAAATTCTAAGCGTGTTTCCTGCCTTTCCTGTAACTAGTCTAGTCCAGATACAGATTTGTTGTAACCAGGACTGTTTGTAAGCTTCTGAGCCCCCAAAGCCTTTCTGTGCTGGAGGGAAGCGTTCTAGCGTATCTACCACAAGAGTGGTTTCTGGCCCAGAAATTGTAGTTTATTGGACGTTTGGGCAGTTTTTTCATCTATTTCAACTTTCTGGTTTAAAAACGTTTGTTTGTGCTTGTTTCCCATCTTTCTTGTAACTAGTCTAGTCCAGATACAGATTTGCTGTATCCAGGACTGTTTGTAAGCTTTTGAGCCCCCCAAAGCCTTTCTGTGTTGGAGGGAAGCCTTCTAGCTTATCAGTGGGAGTGGTAAGAACTAGGTAGCTTATCTACCACAAGAGTGGTTTCTGGCCCAGAAGTTGTAGTTTATTGGCCGTTTGGCAGTTTTTCCATCTCTTTCAACTTTCTTGTTTAAAAGCCCGCGTTTGCGCTTGTTCCCACCTTTCCTGTAGCTAGTCTAGTCCAGATACAGATTTGCTTTATCCAGGACTGTTTGTAAGCTTCTGAGCCCCCCCAAGTCTTTCTGTGTTGGAGGGAAGCCTTCTTGCTTATCAGTGGGAGTGGTAAGCACTAAGAAACCTATCAACCACAAGAGTGGTTTCTGACTCAGAAATTGTAGTTTATTGGCCATTTTGGCAGTTTTTCCATCTCTTTTAACCTTGTGGTTTACCTTGTCTGATTGAAGACTGCTGGAACAGGGCTCAGTTTTGAGCCTTTTTGCAGGTTAATTGGGTAACTTGTTTAAATCAGTTTGTTCATTTTCTATTGTTTTATATATAAAAAAAACGCACTTTATTCGTTTGCTTTTTTACTGTATTTGTGTTTTTTCCTACTTTATCACTAGGGGCATTGACGACAATTCTGATCTGCGATATATAACAATAAGTATCCTTTTCTGTGCATTTAAAGTGCTTTTTTTATTGTATCTGCTTTATTTTCTGAAAAAAAAAATTATATATAGATATATATATATATATATATATATATATATATATATATAACATACTTGTTTCCTGCCTTTCTAAGCTAGTATAGTCCAGTTTTCAGGTTAGTACTGAATTCAGGGCTGTGTTACAAATCTCTGTGTTTGCCCATACCTTACTTGGATAGAAGGAAGTTTCTCTGTTCACCTGTGAGAGAGGGGAACTTTGAGCAGCCTATCTGTCCCTGGAGGAGTGGTTTCAGCCCATAAATTAGTAGTTTATTGGGCATTTTGGGCTAATTTCTATCTCTTTCATTTCCCTGCTATAAATACCACATTTGCACAGTTTTGAGTGCCGGGCAGTGCTGGTTAGCTAGGGTAAAACTATTCCCGGCTCCACAAAGTCTCCTCTTCAATTTTTCCCTTGGAACTAGACAAACGTTCACTTTATGCACTCAAGCCATTCATTTCTCAGCACGGCACTTGCTCAAAACACATAGCAAGCACTTATAAACCCTAGCACTAGACCCTCCTGTACTGTACAGGAGGACAAGTCTCTCTATTTGACCTTACCAGCCATCCAGTAAAACAGTTCACTGTACCTATCCAGGCATGTCCAAAGGGCAGTTTCAGGTGTACTTTCCAGTCCAACTGGTGAATCTGGGCATTTTGAGGCAATGTTAATACTGCCTCATGTACACAAACAACCCTCTCCTCCTACCACACTAATACATGCGAGAGATGCAATTATACAGCCAAACTGGAGGCTAAGCTCTCTCAACACAAGGAAAGAAGGGAAATACTTGCATCACACCACCAGTCTCACATAGACCCATTAAACCAGCACTGGTAAAAAGCACACATAAATACATGAAAACATACTCAGAGGCTCTAAATAAAAATCTACAAAAGCAACAGAGACCTCCAAAGCAAACACCCAAGCAATCCCCACCTCCCCAACACAAACCATGAAACACATACTTCACAAAACCAGTGTGCCATGTAATCACATCCCTTAAGGCAAAATAACATACCCAACATACTAGTAATAGGTTCATACTAGGCTATCTGCACTAGGGCATTTATAAGCCTAGCCAGAGTGTGTTTGGCTTTCGCCACCCATTTTAAATTAATTTTGCTATGCCCTTTTTCGAGGTTAGTATACTGTGCCTCTGTCTAACAGTGACACAGAAGTGATACCCGGGGTAAAGCTACGATCTCCCATCCACTCATCAAGATAGTCAGGCACACTGATGTCCCACGCACTAGGCTGAATAAGGAGAAGGTTACTGTTAGCTGCCTGTCGGGTGCCAGGATCTGCCACATAACACAAGCACTCAGGTCACTCCAGGACAAGTACAAATATGACTCTGTCATTGTCCATGTTGGTGTGAATGACCTGAGCCATACCTCTCTGGACTACATGAAAAGAGACATGGAAGAGCTCTCTGATCATGTAGCCCAGGCTGGTATGACCCTGACCCTGAGTAGCATCCTGCCCTCACCAAGAGTGATACCACAGTATAAAGAAAAAATTCTCGATTTCAACAACTGGCTAAGTTTCTGATGTCATTCAAAGGGGATCCAGTGTCTGTCTGCCTGGGATGACATGCTCGACAAGCCACGCTGCTTTGCTAGAGATGGCTTGCACCTGTCACCCTTAGGCTTTTGAATACTGGCCAAGGCTCTTGCCACCCCCATAGTGCCTTTTTTAGGCATAGCTCAAAAGACAAACCCACCGCTGTAAAGAGCACAAGTAACAAAAAATTGAGGGTAATGCTACTCAGTGCCAGAAGTCTAACCCTCAAAATGCACACACTCAAGGCACTCCTCAGTATGGAGAAAATCGATATATGTGCAGTAACAGAAACCTGGTTTAAGGTTCTAGAGAGCACCCCAGCACTACCAGGCTACAACTCATACCATACATTTCGGCCACAGAACCCGAACCAAAATACAAAAGATGGGGGCGTATCCATATTCCTCAAGTATCATCACACCTCCTGGTTAGTGGCACAGCACGATGCTTCAGAGATCATCCACATGCAACTAACAACGGGCAAAACTGCAATTCAAATTGTTGCTTGCTACAGATCCCCCACCATGTCCCAGGACCCCCATTATGCATTTCTGGAAACACTGGGAAACATAAAAGGTCCTACCAAACACCCTAATATTGGGAGATTTTAATTACCCAAACATTAACTGGGAGAACTACTCAAGTACTAACTCCCTTTCCCAACATTTCCTAGAATTTATAAACTCAAATGCCCTGGTTCAACTGGTCAACACTCCCACCAGATGTGACAACATATTGGACCTGGTCATCACCAACATGGGCGACAGATGTTCCACACCAGAGGTCAACCCCTCGCTGGTTAGATCTGACCATAAACAAATCACTTTGGATATCCACATTCCACCCCCACCCCCAGACAAGGAAACCATCATGAAAAACTTTTCAAAAGCAAACTTCACGTTACTAAAGACCGAAGTGAAAAGTTTAAAAGCACCCATGCTGAAGGATAATGCTGTCCAAGCTGCAAAATCCTTTACTAATGCATTCTACGGGCATCTACAAGAATGCATGGATCATGCCATCTCAAGCAAAGCCAAGACTCACTCCTCCAAGAAAAGGAAACCAGTCTGGTGGACTCCTGCTATAAACAAGCTATACAATAGAAGGAGGAAACTAGTACAGAAAAGAGTAAAATCCCAAGAAGGGAAGACATCCCTAATCAGTATCACCAAGAAACTACAATCCCTTATAAAATCATCCAAGGCGAGCTTCGAAAGAAAAATTGCCAAGGCCTCCAAAGATAGCCACAATGCATTCTTTAGCTATGTCAAGAATCTAAGTGGCAATGCTCAGATCTGCTTGGAGTTAGTGCAGAATGGCACAAAATACACTGAACCGACCGATATCACCAACATCCTGGCGGACAGGATCAGTGCAAACTTCACCCCCTCTCACCCCCAAAAGGGCCCATAACCATACCAGAAGAATGTAGAATCCCTGAAATCACAGACACTCAGGTGAAAACAGCCCTTTCCAAAGCCAAAAACACAGCATCAATGGGACCGGATGGTGTCCCAGGCTGCATCCAACATGAGCTCAAAGATGAACTAACCCCTCACCTAAACACACTGTTCAAACTCAGCATATCCACAGGCTACATACCCATAGAGTGGTGCACAGCAACGGTTATACCACTCCACAAAGGTGCAGCCACACCAAACCCCGGGAACTATCACCCTATAAGCCTGACTAGCTTGGTCTGCAAGGCTATGGAGTGCATCATCATGGAACTCATTAACGGAGACATTGGGAACCTCCAGACACTGGACCCTACCCAGTTCAGATTTGTTAGGGGCAGATCATGCCTCCTAAACCTGGTGGCTTCTTTGAGACAGTTACCAAGGCTATAGATGAGGGAAAGGTGGTACACACAGCCTACCTAGACCTCGCAAAGGCCTTCGACATCATTCCCCATTCTGGTATTATAGACAAGCTCACCAGCCTGAACATAAACCCCTATGTCACATGATGGGTTGCTAACTGGCTCACAGACGGAATCCACATGGTGAGAGTTGCAAGAGCTAGGTCTGACTCTAAACCGGTTACAAGTGGCATTCCCCAGGGCTCAGTCCTAAGACCCCTCCTGTTTGGCATATACTTCTCAGAGGTACAGGCAATCACAGGAGGACTATGGCTGACCAAGTTTGCAGATGACTGCAAACTAGGGGCTATAATTGACTCTCCGGCTGACACAGACATCCTCCAAAAGGGTCTCACTGAGACGGATAGCTGCTGTCAAAATCATGGCCTCAAGCTAAATGCCAAAAAGTGCATAGTCATCCCCTTTGGAAAAAACAAAGTACCCACAAACTACCACATAGGTGGTAGTCCCCTAAATACATAAGATGTAATAAGGGATCTGGGGACCCAAGTAGATAGTAATCTCACCTTTGATAATCACATTGCCAAAGTGGTTAGAAAATCCTTGTATGTGGCCCACCTAATCACAAAAGGGTTCGCATCCAGATCAAAAGAGGTCATTGTGCCCCTCTACTCATCACTCATCGGACCCATCATAGAGTACAACTCCCATTTGGGATGTACCTTACAAGACACCTGCAACAGCTGGAAAGACCACAGAAGTACCTCACCAAGAAGATCACTGGCCTCAAACAGATGCCCTATGCAGCTCTACTGAAAAAACTCCAGCTGTACTCAGTTGCATACCGCCTACTCAGAGGTGATCTCTGCCTGACATACGAGGCCATGTCCATCCCAGAATTGATGGACATGCTCCACCTAAAGGAAACCTTATTATCTCAAGCCACACGCTCTAGGGATCTAAACCTCACCACAACAAATATGACGTGCTGGAGGGATAGATTCCTGTCCCAGAGACTTCCCATGCTTTGGAACAAGATTCCAATCTACATTAGGCAGAGATCCTCGCCAACACTCTTCAAAAGAAACCTTGACGAGTGGATGGGAAACAGAAAGTTTATCCTGGGGATCACTTCAGTGGCTCTGCTGGACAGAGGCACAGGGAACTAATCTAAGGGGGCGGTGAAAGCCAACACATTCTGGCTAGGCTTATAAATGCCTTTGGGAAGATAGCGTAGTACCTACCTATGAACCTATGAACCACTAGAGTGGTTTCTGGCCCTGAAATTGTAGTTTATTGGCTGTTTGGGCAGTTTTTCCATCTCCTTCAACCTTGTGGTTTAAAAAAGCCCACATTTCCGCTCATTTCCCACCTTTCCTGCAACTAGTCTAGTGCAGATACAGATTTGTCGTATCCAGGACTGCTTGTAAGCTTCTGAGCCCCCAAGCCTTTCTGTGTTGGAGGGAAGCCTTCTAGCTTATCAGCGGGAGTGGTAATCACTATGTAGCCTATCTACCACAAGAGTGGTTTCTGGCCCAGAAATTGTAGTTTATTGGCCGTTTGGACAGTTTTTCCATCTCTTTCAACTTTCTGGTTTAAAAGCCCATGCTTGCACTTGTTTCCCACCTTTCCTGTAACTAGTCTAGTTCAGGTACAGATTTGCTGTATCCAGGACTGTCTGTAAGCTTCAGAGATCCCCAAACCTTTCTGTGTTGAAGGGAAGCATTCTAGCTTATCCATGGGAGTGGTAAACGCTAGGTAGCCTATCTACCACAAGATCCAGGTACATATTCTTAGTTTTAGCACTTGAATTTGCCTATTCATGCTCAGAACTTGTTCAGAACTTGTCTTTAGCACTAAATAAGCTACAAATTACTACAGCACTCAACCTTCCTCTTTACCTAGATGAAAACATTTTTTGTACTTACTTTCCTCACTTACTTAGAGAAAAAGAGCTCTTATACTCACTTTCCTCACTTGTCTAGAAGAAAAGTAGTTTTTTATTCAGGCATGTCCAAGGGTCAGCTCCCATTGTTCTCTCTTGTCTATCTGATGAATCTGGGCATCTTGAGGCAATGTAGCATTTGCCTCATGTACACAGACAACCCTCTCCTCCTACCACCCAACACCACAATCTGTGAGAGATGCACTTATCTAGCCAAACTGGAGGTAAAGCTCTCTCCAACCAAGACTGAACTTGACAGTCAAGAGGAGAAGGTAAACACTTGCACCACACCACACTCATCACATAGTCTCACTAAATCTACACCACCAAAATCCACACATAGAAACACAAAAATATTCACGGAAGCTCTCAATAAAAATCTGCTCAAGCAACAGAGACCTGTAAAGCAGAAACGCAAGCAACCTCTACCCTGCAACACAACCCAAATGACACATAGCCCACAGACTCAGTGTGCCAGTAAACCACACCCCATAAGGCATACCAACGTACCCAACCCACTAGTCATAGGTGACTATAGTCAGGCACACTGATGTCCCACTAACCAGGCTAAACAAGAAGAAGGTTACTGTCAGCTGCCTGTCAGGTGCCAGGATCTGCCACATAACCCACACACTCAGGTCACTCAACAAGAAGTACAAGTATGACTCTGTCATTGTCCATGTTGGTGTGAATGACCTGAGACATACCTCCTTGGTCTACATGAAAAGAGACATGAAAGAGCATTCCAATCTTGTAGCCCAGGCAGTTATGAACCTAGCCCTGAGTAGCATCCTGCCATTGCCCAGAATTATACCGCAGTACAAGGACAAAATGATTGACTTCAACAATTGGCTAAGCTTCTGGTGTCTAAGGTGGTGTATCTAAGGGGATCCAGTATCTGTCTTCCTGGGATGACATGGTCAACAGACCATGATGCTTTGCCAGAGATGGCCTGCACCTATCACCCCTGGGATTCCGGATAGTGGCTAAGGCTCTTGCCACCCCTATAGTGCCTTTTTTAGGCAAGGTTCAAATGATAAATTCACCACAGTAACAGGAACAGGCAAGCAAAAACTGAGGGTAATGCTACTCAATGCTAGAAGTCTAAATCTCAAAATGCACTCACTCGAGGCACTCCTTTAAATGGAGAACATCGATATCTGCAGTAACTGAGACCTTGTTCAAGGCTCTGAAGAGCCCTGCATTACCAGGCTATAACTCATACCACACATTTCAGCCATCTAACCTGGACCAGAACACCAAAGGCGGAGGTGTATCCATATTCATTAAGGATATCCACACCTCTAGGCTAGTTGCGCAGCATAATGCATCTGAGGTTATCCAAGTACAACTACCTCTGGGCAAAACTGCAATCTATATTGTAGCTTGCTACAGATCCCCCACCATGCACCAGGATTCCCACTCCTGTTTTCTTGATATACTGGAAAATATTAGGGTGCAACCAAACACCCTAATAATGGGTGATTTCAACTACCCCACCATTAACTGGGAAAACTACTCATGTACCAACTCCTTCACTCAACGCTTTCTGGAATTCATAAATTACATTGCCATGGATCAACTTATCCACACCCCCACCAGGGGCAACAATATCCTAGACCTAGTCATTACCAACATGAGTGACTGGTGTTTCACACCTGAAGTCAACTCCTCGTTGGTCCGATCTGACCATAAGCTAATCACCCTAGATATCTGCATCCCACCCCTACCCACTATTAAGGAAACCACGGTAAAACATTTCTCCAAAGCCAACTTCATGCTTCTTAAGACAGAAGTGGCGAACTTTATGACACCCATGCCGATGGACAATCCAGTTACGACTGCTGAATCCTACACAAATGCACCCTATAAGCACTTACACAAGTGTATGGATTGTGCTATCCCAAACAGAACCAAGACGCTATCCTCCAAAAAAGGAAGCCAATCTGGTGGTCCCCTGCCATAAACAAACTCTACAACAGAAGGAAGAAACTGTTGCAAAAGAGAGTAAAATCCCATGAGTGGAGGAGCTCCCTGGTCAGCCTCAGTAAGAAGATGAGATCCCTTATAAGATCCTCCAAAGCTAGCTACGAAAACAAAATTGCCACTGATTCTAAGGGCAACCACAAAGCATTCTATAGCTATGTCAAGAATCTCAATGGCAACACCCAGATCTGCTCTGAGTTACAGCACAACGGCATGAAAATTACAAAACCAACTGATATTGCCAACATCCTGGCAGATAGGTTCAGTGCTAACTTTACCCCCCTCTCACCCCTAAAGGGCCCATATCTATACAGGAAGAATGCAGAGTCCCTGTAATCACATCTATGCAGGTAAAATCTGCACTCTCTAAAGCCAAAAACACAGCATCCATGGGACCAGACAACATCCCAGGCTGTGTCTTACATGAACTTCAGAACGAACTAGCTCCCCACTTAAGCACCATGTTCAATCATAGTCTCATGTCAGGCTTTGTGCCCACTAAATGGCACACAGCAACAGTTATCCCACTCCACAAAGGGGGAGCCACCACTGATCCTGGGAACTATCACCCTATTAGCCTGACAAGCCTGGTCTGCAAGGCCATGGAACGTATCATCATGGAACTCATAAACAAAGACATTGGTTACCTCCAAACTCTGGACCCCACCCAGTTCGGGTTTGTGAAAGGCAGATCATACCTTCTGAACCTGACTGACTTCTTTGAGGCAGTCACCAAAGCTGTAGACGAGGGTAAGGTAGTTCACACAGCCTATCTTGACCTCACCAAGGTTTTCAACACCATCCTCCATTCTGTAATTATAGCTAAACTCACTAAACTAGGTATAAATCCCTACGTCACAAGATGGGTTGCCAACTGGATCACTGACAGAACCCACACTGTAAAAGTTGCAGACTCCAAATCTGACTTCAAACCAGTGGGAAGTGGAGTACCACAGGGTTCAGTCCTGGGACCTCTCCTGTTTGGTATCTACTTCTCTGAAGTACAGGTTAACACAGAAGGCCTCTGGCTAATGAAGTTCACACATGACTGCAAACTAGGAGCCATAGTCGAGTCCCCAAATGATGTGGACAGCCTACAGAAGGGCCTCACTGAGACAGATGCCTGCTGTCAGAGGCATGGCTTCAAGCTCAATGCCAAAAAGTGCATTGTCATTCACTTTGTAAAAACTCTGTACCCATGAACTACCACATAAACAGCAGTCTACTCAATGCCAAATGTGTGATAAGAGACCTTAGGACCCAGGTGGATAGTAGTCCCTCCATTGATAATCACATCGCCACAGTAGTCAGGAAATCCTTCTACATGGCACACCTCATCACAAAAGGTTTCTCATCCAGGAAAAAAAGGTCATTGCTCCCCTCTACTCGGCACTCATTAGACCCATTATAGAGTATAATGCCCCTTTTGGAATGTACCTCACAAGACATCTGCAGCAGCTGGAAAGGCCACAGAAGTACCTCACAAAGAGGATTACTGGCCTCAGACAGATGCCCTACACTGACCATCTCAAAAAAACCCTAGCTTTACTCTGTAGAATATCGCCTACAATGAGGAGATCTCTGCCTAACATATAAAGCTATGTTAAACCCAGAGCTGCTGGACATGCTACACCTAAAGAAATCCCAATCCCTCCAAGCTACACGCTTTAGGGACCTAAACCTTGTCACCACAATAAACAGGACATGCCGGAGGGATAGATTCCTGTCCCAGATACTTCCTATACTCTGGAACAAACTACTCATCTATTTCAAGCAAAGTTCCTCATTAGCACTCTTCAAGAAAAATCTTGATGAGTGGATGGGAAAATAGGCAATACACTGGGTCTATATTACGTTATTGAATCCCGGTAACATCGAACACCAGAAGACTGGCATGTAAAGCATGAAGTACGGTAATGGCAAATGTACAAAACCACGAAACGCAAAATGTTGAAGTGTGATGGTTGGCCCGTCTGTGGTATAGCTCCATAAGGTAAGTGTGCGATAGTTACAGACCTTAGGGTTAGGGTGTGGGTTAAGGTAAGTGCATAGATAGGTAATGTATGTACGGTTTAGTTTAGGGTTAGAAGTAGGGTTTTGTTAACTGTATGTGTGTGGATTATTTGTTTTGTTTGGGTATATGTCTGTAGGGTAAGTGTGCGATAGTTACAGACCTTGGGGTTAGGGTGTGGGTCAAGGTAAGTGCATAGATAGTAATGTATGTAAGGTTTAGTGTAGTGTTAGAAGTAGGATTTGGTTTGTGTATGTATGTGTTTTATTTATTATGTTTGGGTATGTAGTATGTAGTGTGCGGTGGTGTTGGCTGACTATGACGGTTCGAGATTTGAAAATTCACGGTTTAGGGGGTTTGATGTATTCGCAGTTCAGGCTTTGTGTGTCGGTGTTGTGGTGTTCGATGTTACAGGGATTCTATAACAGAATATAGACCCAAATACACCCCGGGGATCACTTCTGTGGCTCTGCTTGACAGGGGCACAGGAAATTAACTTTCTTGGGTAGCGTAAACCAGGGAACCTTGTTGGCTAGGCTTACTTAGGCCCTAGGGCCAATAGCCAAATACCTACCTATGAACCTATGAAATTGCATAAACCAAAAAGTAAAATAAAATACTGCATTTATTCTTGCAAGAAAGATTATATATATGCCCTTTTGACTACTATTGTTTTGGGAGGAAAAAAAGACACTGGCCATTGAAACTGAAAATGTTCATTTCCAGACTGATAATTTCATAGGCTCTTCCTTTTATTCCTGTACTTGAATAGCCACAGAATTATAGCCTACTGCCGTTAGTCAATTAATGGCCTTTTCATCTCACCCTCATGTTCCCCAAACAATACAGCTATACAACCCTTATAGCAAACCATATTATTATTTCCACCCAGAACAATTTTACTCTTTTTGCAGTCCCACTTGCTTTGCAGTCCTACAATAATAAAATAAAATCTGTATGGACTGCTACCAAATGAAATGCAAGGGTACAGATATAACCACATGCACATATTCATTCATATATGACAATAAACGTCAGGATGGAGAAGGGTAACTATGTAATAAATTATGAAGGATATTAAGTATGATGTGACACAGCTGGATTATTATTGGTGTGGTGCTAACAATTGGCTATGTCCCATCATTCCATTCACCTCTACCCATTCTGACTTCATAATGCAGAATTTGAGCTCCGTACATTATTGCTCGATTATGAATCTCTTGGTTGTATCTGATGTTGTGGACTTTAGCCTTCTTATTTGTTGTCTAAGTTTGTCAAGAATACTTCTCATGAACCTTTGTCACCTTGTGCTGAATTTCTGTACATGTTAAGTATATCCAAATATGTCATAACTTTCTGACTCTTCACCCAGATCATTCAGATTGCTCTAACTTCTAGCAGCTGGTACAGATAACAGCTGACATTCAGCTCAGATGAACAACTGGAAGTTAGCACAGATGATTAAGTCTATGAGCTGTTAACAAGCTTCCTCTTGTGACACAGGGTTTGATTTCGTCAGCCTTAATTTGCCTATCGTGTGCTACCACACAAGTCTCTTAAAAAGGCAGTGCTCTTGGTCAACTGGAAAACTGGGATAGGCTTAGGGTGAATTGGGAAACCCACTCACTCTCTCTTCACCTCTATCATGTCACACACTAACTCTCCATCCAGCCCTTTCTCATCACTCTCCATCTAGCTCTATCACATCACTCTATCTTTCCACTCAAGTCTATCTCATCACTTGCTCTCCATCCAGGTGTTTCACATCTCACACAGTCTCTGTCCAGGTCTGTCACATCTTACTCAGTTCTCCATTCCAGGACTATTATGTCATAATCATTCTCCATCCAAGAATATCATGTCACACTCACTAACCATCCTGATCTGTCATGTCACACTCACTAACCATCCTGGTCTATCATGTCACACTCACTAACCATCCTGATCTATCTTGTCACACTCAATATCCATCCTGGTCTATCATGTCACACTCACTAACCATCCTGATCTATCTTGTCACACTCAATATCCATCCTGGTCTATCATGTCACACTCACTAACCATCCTGGTCTATCATGTCACACTCACTAACCATCCTGGTCTATCATGTCACACTCACTAACCATCCTGGTCTATCATGTCACACTCACTAACCATCCTGGTCTATCATGTCACACTCACTAACCATCCTGATCTATCTTGTCACACTCACTAACCATCCTGATCTATCTTGTCACACTCACTAACTATCCTGGTCTATCTTGTCACACTCACTAACCATCCTGGTCTATCATGTCACACTCACTAACCATCCTGGTCTATAATGTCACACTCACTAACCATCCTGGTCTATCATATCACACTCACTAACCATCCTGATGTATCTTGTCACACTCACTAACCATCCTGGTCTATCATGTCACACTCACTAACCATCCTGATCTATCTTATCACACTCACTAACCATCCTGGTCTATCATGTCGCACTCACTAACCATCCTGGTCTATCATGTCACACTCACTAACCATCCTGGTCTATCATGTCACACTCACTCTCCTTCCAGCTTTGTCACTTCAGACTCGCTCTTCCCTCACTCTACATCCAGGGTTGTCACTTCACATTCGCCCTCCACCCAGGTTTGTCATTTCACATACACTCTCCATCTAGGCCTGTGACATTACACTTACTTGTCATTCAGGTCTATCATTTTACACTCACTCATTCTCTGTCTGGGCCAGTCACTTCACACTCACTCACGTTCCAATAAGTTCTATCATATTACTCTCCCTGGGTCTGTCTCTTATTGCTCATTCTTCATCTATATTTTCACACCATTCTGACTCTTAATTCATGTCTTTCACTCTGCTTTTACTTCCAGTCCATGTGTGTCATATTCTTACTTCCCTTCCATGGTGGTCATATCATGATCAGTTCCCTCTTAAGTATGTCACATTATTCTCAGTTCCCTTCCAGGACTGTCATCTCATGCATACTGTCCACACAGGTATGTCACCTTACTCAATCTCCTTCCATGTTTGGGATATCACACTCACTATCCTTCCATATGCAGCGATTGTCAGATATCCTGTTCTACCAAATACATCACATATTTTAATTTCAGTTACATTATATCTTCAGTGAGTTATTCCTGCTTCTGGAAATTAATGGAATAATTAAATCTGGGTACAGGCTAACCCAAGACTTGCGGAAGAAATTTATCAGCTACAGATTAGGCCTTATCTATGAATGAGAAACTGTCTTATAAAAAGTAAAATTCCTGAAAGGAGGAAATATGTAATATATTTTATACTGTGCTAATGCAATTGTGAAGTTTTGTTCATTACATTTGTTTTCAAGCTGGCTATTTATTTTTGTCATGTATAATTTCCAGATTTATGTAGCTTGCAGGCAAGAAGGCTAGAGAGGCCACAACAAAAGCACTGTAACTGCATCATGTGTACTTACTTAGCTGCAGTGGAAAGGCCTGATGGACGTCAGAAAGCACTTTACTAACATCTATCTGTCCACATTAAATAGTCCAACTCAAATAACATAAAACTCTGGATCAAGTCAAACAAGTCTACAGATAAGAAAATGGATTAAACATATACACTCTGTGATTAATTCTACTCTCACCGCTATGTTCAGCTTAATCTCTATAACAATTATTGATCAGTGATGTTTTTGTTTAGGAACTGCAGAATCTGTTTTCAAAAGATAAAAACACAGTCTTAATAGGTGCTGAACATCACAGCTGCTTTTCTGCTCAAGGATATGTAGGAAATCTGAGTAAAATATTTAAAGTTAAGTTTCAGAATATATGCATATCGGCAGCTCTAAATCAAGAAGGCTTATGTTGCTTCTGGGGCAATGTTTTCCTGCAATGATCCTGCATGAAATGATTGCCCTTATTAACTTAAAGTGATAGCAGATTACAGCAAAATTACATCATATCTGTCATTTGTTAGTTCATAAGTGTATGTTAGGCTAATGACTGCAGTAGTGCAGCAGTTAACGTTGCTGCCTCACAGCAAGAGGTTCTTCGGTTCGATTCTCGGCCTGAGTTCCTTCTATGCAGAGTCTGCATATTCTCCCTGCGGCTGCGTAAATGATAAAGACATGCAGGGAGGTGCATGTGGGTGCGCCTTCCATGAAGGTTGGGCATCGGGCTGACACCTCAGCACCATAAAAATCCACTGCCAATCATTAGCGGACTGGTGATCCACTGTGGCGACCCCTAACCGAGAAAAGACAAAGATGCTAGGCTAACAACCACTAGGGCCCTTATGATCCTAGCCATGCAACCCAAATGTGACCCACAAATTTGATATATATATATATATATATATATATATATATATATATATATAGGCAGTGATTTACTGAATGCCTCTGTTTATCAGAGACGTAAGTTCCAGATCAGGTGTGAATTTCGAATTACTCATCCATTGGTCCAAGTTGCACTTAAATGCGGTTAATGGGTAACTCTGCTTCACATGGATGGGGAGCCTGTTCCAGAGAATGAGAATTCTCTAAGAAACATATCTGTGTCTCCAACATGTCCTATTTAGGTCAAAGCAAAATTTACTTCTTTTAATCTAGTACTTTTGATGCAGTTTGTTTTGCAGATGTGCAAAAGGTTCATGTAAACATGGTCTGGAGGTGCCTTGTATGCCAGGTAAAGGTCACCTCTAAGAAGTCTGTATAACACTGAATAAAGAGACAGGACTTTGAGGTGATCAGAGTAGGGCATTGTGTTTACTCCCTGTATTCTTTTTGTAAGGAACCTTCGTGGTCGTTCCAGTTGATGCACGTGTCTGGTCAGGTACATACTGAAGGGGGCATTAAACTCTATGATGGGTCTGATGAGGGCCAATACAGTGGTATGATGGCCACTCTGGACCTAGATGCCATGCTCTTATTTATAAGTTCAGTAACACAGAAGGATTGTCTCACTATCTTGGACACATGTTGGTGGAAGTATAGGTTAGTATCTACATGGCTTCCAAGATCCCTAACTAGTAAACCAACATTTGTTTTATTGATGTCGTAGTTACCTGGGTGGCACATTTCCTACAAGGTAATATAATGCATTACTTGGTACTGAGTTTTAAGCCATGGTTTTGACACAAAGTGTTTGGCTGTGTTAGACCTTCCTGAAGGGTGTTCTCATCTTGTGTGGATTCAGTTTCTGCTTCCACTTTGCAATCATCTGACAAATAGGAGTAGGCCTAGCATAGCGGCCTGAGGAACTCCACTGGTGACAGGCCTCCTTTTAGAGGTGGTCTTACTCATCCTAATCTCTTGCATAGATTCTGTGAGCCATCTAGCTATCCAATGTGGTATAAAGGGGTTTATGCCTAGTTCTGTAAGTTTGTTGACAATGCCCAAGTGGGTACTGTATCAAATGCTTTAACCAGATCCACAAAGGCATTATGCACCACTTTCAAATCATCCATTGTCTAATTGACTTTTTCAAAGAATTCACAGGTTCAGTAAGCATGTCCTTCCTTTGACAAAGCCTAACAGGGATGATCCCATTGTCTGGAGGTCTCCTATGTCTTTTTTTAAATAATTTCCACAATAATTCTTTCTATGGCTTTGCAAATAAGACTAGTCAAACTAATGGATTTGTAGTTTCTAGGGTCTGTTGAAGACGCCTCCTTATGAAGTGGGATGACTGTCGTAGTCCTCCATTGATATGGCACAAAGCCTGTTTTAAGACTGTAGTTAAATAGTGACACCAGGAGTCTTGATAAGTCATATTTCAAACTGTTCATAAGGCATCCCAGGAAGTTACTGGGGCCCACTGAGGCTGTGCTCTTGGCTTTAGTGGGTGCAGCCAGTACATGATCCCTACTTATAGTTGGAGAAGTTATGTTTGAGGGTAGTTCTTTGGGGATGATTGAGGGTGAGGGGGATGGTAAAGCTGGAAGTGAATTTGTTCACTAACAGGTTCACTATATTGCCAGACTCAGTGAATGTGTCACCATTAACCACCAGTTCAGCACATTGCTGTGTGCTACCCTTGATGTTTCCTCATTGATGAAGATGGCCTTATGGTTACCTTTCACCTGGCAGGCTATTTTAACCTCAAAGCTGGCTTTGTTTGACCTAATTAACCCTCTTAGTTTCCTATTTAGTTTGATGAGTTTTTTATCTTTATTGAAATTACTCTTCCTGACTTTTGACAGATTTTTTTTCCTTTTGTTGTATATCCTATTTAATTTGGGATACCACCAGGGCAGTTTGTTTCTGTGGCTAGTCCTGGGCTCACTTCTGGTAGGTTCAACAGCCTCTATGCAGCCATTAACATTGTTGAATTGTGTTTCTGAGAGCAATTTAGTGTAGACTGCTGTGTTCTTGGGGACTGGAGAAGCATTGAATTTTGAAAAAAAAAAACATCACTTAATAAAAGGTAGTTTGCCTTGGAATAGTTCCTAACTGTTACTAATGTTACTGGGGTTACAGAGTAGATTTTGAGTTCAAAGGAAACAGCTTTATGATTGCACCTTACCAGGGAGGATGAGACTTGGGGGAGGGTTTGCAATGTTCTCCCATATTTGTGACTATTAGATCCAGTAGGCTGGAGCCTCTAGTGGGAATGTTTACTATTTGATCAAGGGTGTTTGCATTTACAAAGTCCAGGAATCTTTGTGACTGTACATTTAAGGCCATGTAGGATTCATAGTCTATACAGGAGTAATTCAATTATCTCATGAGTAGGGTGTTAGGTTGGATGGTAAGTGCCTCCATTAGGTCCAAGTATGCATTGTGGGCTTCTTGGGACATGGAAGGTGAGCTACAGCTGGCTAGGAGGGTCTATATTATATTCTCAAAAGCTGACAATGTAGAATCTGAGTGTCGACACAAGAATATCAAATGCTCAGAATCTCGAGCGTGTAAACGGAAATCTCCATAAGGGGAGATTTCCGTTTACTGCAGTGTAGTGCGGTCTCGGAGTTGGTATATTTAAGTAGCGGGGGGTGTGGGGGGTGCAGGGCATCTTGCCCCCCTGCTTAAACCCATTAGGGTACTTTTTTCTTTTTTTTTTTTAATCCTTTTATAAGGTTGTTCGATGTTTTCAAATGTCGATCTTATAATATAGACCCGGCTAGGATATGGTGCAGAATTTTACTTATTGTTATCTATACATGTGTAAAATGGAAAAAAGTGGTTGTGGATGGATGGATGGATGGATGGATGGATGAATGGATATGCTCAAGGAGGAACTGCAGAGGGTCATTCTGTTTGACCAACCTAGAGGTGTGCTTGTCATTAAAGTATATAAACACATCTCCACCACTAGCTTCTTGTCTGTGTAGTTACCCATCTAAAAGTGTGCAAAGCACTGAAACCTTGCACTGTTGGGGTACTCTCTGCTGCTTTAAATCACACCTCAGTAACTGCACAGCTGTCTATATTCTCGAGTGTGAGGAGGGCTTGGAGGGAGTGTAGTTTTTTTACTTAGGTTCCTGGTATTGAGCAGTAACACCTTACTGTTCAACTGATTTGATTTTGCTATTATTATTAGATTTGTCAATTTGGCATTGCCTATAAAAGACATCATAGGGTAGGATAAAGTTTTAGCCAATATATAAAGCCTAGCAGGAATGCTGCTCAGTGCCAGGCTCATACCAGCCTGATATACACTTTCTGAGAGGTACACAATGTCTGTCTTCATATAGTCCAGGGAGGTACATCTTAGGTCATTTACACCAAATGGACTATGATGGATTCATATTGGTACCTGTGGTTTAATGACCTGACTACATATGTGATTTGGTAGATCCTGGCTCCAGGCCAGCAACTAACAGCTATCTTATACTTGTTCAGCCTGGTTAGAGGTGCATCAATATGTCTTATGGAGTCCTCTCTTATGTGGAAGTCTGCTTGCTTATGTTAGGGCCTTAGTGTTTAGGGCTCCATTGAGGGTCACTGTATGCGTGTGTGAGGTGTTCTTTTTTCCAAGTGCCTTTGGGTTTGCTGAGGCATAGCTTTGCCAGTGGGTGGTCTAGTTGATCTTTGATGTTTAGAAAGATTGCTTTTAAGTGCCTCAGCATACATTAGTCTACGTCTGTGTTGTGTGCTACATGAGGTGGGTGTTGTATGCATGGTTTCGACAAACAGATGTGTGCTTACACGTGAGAGTTTAGCCTACAGTCTCATTGTGTAAGTACACCTATCACATAGTGTGGCTAAATCTTTAAGGACTGAGTGACTGTCAGTAAACATGATACAACTGCTACATCAGCTCAAGATGCCCATATCTACCAACCTAGCTACAGAGAAGTTAGGAAATTGCATATCCATGTTGTCCAATCCTTTGACTGGTGAGCTACAAGGGGATGACATATTACAGTTAAAAGCTATTGAGTGCTTTGTTTGCACAGATGAAAATGGTGCTTTATTGGGGTAGAGTATTCTAAACAGTATTAAATTCTACAAACTTTAGTGTTTAGACAACACTGAATTCTTCTAAATCTGCAGGTATTATCACATGGCAGCCAACTTGCTGCTCTGAAATTGTCAGCACACAAGGTATTTGCTCTACATTTACTGCTTTATAGGGTATGGTTTTACTGACCATTCTGTAGGGTACATTTGCTTTCTAGTTGTTTGCAAATATACAGGACACTGATAATCTTTGTTGCACAGTGAATGCCTCAGGGTAAATGCTCCAAATTTATAGCAGTACAGAAAAAAGAGAAAACTAACTAATGAGCTCTCTAGCCAATAAAACAGTTACACAATGAACCCTTTTGTGTGTTTCCCAACTCATATAGACCAGGGCATATACCTCCTACCACAAGACAAATAAACAAAGTCCTCCTGATGTAAAAAAACACAGTAGAAGAGACCCACAAATGCAATGCTAACACAAATCAGTTAAGCAACTAGCTGGAAATCCCTTGTTGAAGGTGATTTCAAGACAGTCCTTCAGTAGAAACAGTAAGAGGAAGAGCATTTTTTTACAAAAATACAGTGAAATGCACAAATCACTGTCCCCGCACCTTACTGAGCAGGTGCCCTGCTATATCTTTAGGAGACATGTTCATTCCTTTAAAACGCTATATGGAGATTGTAACCACCATTTAATATTTTTTTCCATGATGGTAGACATTCTTTTCTATAAAATACACGTCAGGGACAGCTGATCTGAGGCTGTAAGATCATTATAGCTGGGCTTATTCTTAAACTTCAGATCTATTTACACGCAGCAAAAAGTGGCTTCATGATTCATATCACAACTTGAATTGTGTTTGCTTTTGATAAGTTCTAAATGGAGTAAGAATGCCAAGATCGAGCCTTCTCAGGTTTGCTCCTTGGTGCTATGAAGGATTGGCTAAACTCATATGACATTTTATTTATCTAGTACAATGGATACATCCTTAAGGTTTTAATATTTTCTTATTTGTTTCCCTTTACGTGAAAAAGAACAGTGTTTTTCTTCTTCTGACCTAATTATTGCTCACTGATTATAAAGGTATTGAAGTTAGATCTACGTAAAATATCATCGATAAGGAACATCAGATGTTAAAAGATGTTCTCTCAGTCATGAATACGTGCGTTAAAACATAACTAATAGAGTAATAGGCTAATAGAGTAACTGTAAAGTAATGAAATCTTGAGCTGAATGTTTTGCTATCTTATCCGCTAATGCTGGCAAATCTGGCATTATGCCACAGTAGTAATACACCCTTCTAGATAGCAATTGTACTGTACATTTGGATAACATAGCCAACACATGATGAAGGAGTAAGGTCAAAAGGGGAAAAAGCAATAAAATATATCAATGTTTATTTTTAGAGAGTTGTCCATGCTGTCTATTGTCAAGAAAAAATATCATAATTAACAAAATAAAATTGCTATTCTTTATTAGTCTCAATGCCTTTTGAAAGATTTAACATAGATAAAACATTACCTAGAAACAATCTCTTTTGTATCAGACTGTGTCTGAAAACCGAAACCTGTCATACCACTGTGACAATTTGTGAATGCTGCGAGCTAATCCAGAACTGATTTGTGTGCTTAGATGTGCACAGCATTACCCCTTAGCAACCGCAGGCATATTTGCATCTCTTCTTGGCTCACCTACATTATTCATTTATGCTTGTGTAATGTAATATTAATTATGAATAAATGGTCTGAAGTGGCTATAGCCGTTTACTATTACAGCCATTTGTATTATTCACTTGTAACCTTTTTGCCACAATTGACAGAATGGCCTTGAACATTGTACGATACATCCCAAATGGGCCTTCCCTACATCAATAATTAATCACTAGCTAAATAAGTAAATGCACCCTGGTAATCATGTTTAAATAGTTGTACCAGACAGATTTATCTTGGGAGTGACTTTATTTCCTGTTATGGTAGGACCCCAAGTTGCTTTAAAGAGTAGCAGTGTGATATCACCAAAAGCTTGTGGCATAATCAGGCAGTATGCGGTTATTTTGCTTAAGGAACTGGATTCTCTGTATGACATCAATTTGCAATGTGTCTTTACTGCCACCTTTAAAAAATAGCAATTACCATCATATCCATGTATCTGCCTGCCAGCAGCCCAGCAGTGATTTGTGAGTTACCTCATGAGATGCTGGCAAGATCAATCTACCCAGAATCCTCTGATAGAGGAATAATAAGTTGACAAAGCCCACAGTTCAGTTGGGTCTAGGCCCAATAAGATTACTTATATGGCATCATCAATATTGTCTGCATTTGCAACTGACACAATCAGAGAGGAATCAATTGTCGTTTCCACTGCACTGTCACATATGATTTTTAATCTGCAGCTTGTAGCGAAGGAAAGAGACTCGCAGATGTTGGCAGATTTAGCTGAAGTTATGGAATGTTGTTATTAAGTAGCAAGTAGCAGCACAATAATTTGTGTCGCTGCTATGTTCCTGGCATGCAGCATACGCAATAGCTGCAGGGACTTGTCTGTTCTGAACACATTAGGCTGTGTCTATCAGCGTGAGATGAAATTTAAAGCTGCATCCTGTCTTTATTGTAGGCCTAATTTAGGCAGCAGAGCTAAAAAAAAGTATTTTAAAGTAAAGGGATATTTCTCATCATAAAATCTGACAGTATTACTTGTCTCTGTGTAAGCTGCATTTATAATGAATGCTTCCATGTACATATTGATTTTGTAATTCCTCCATCAGACTGTAAGAAAAGGCTTTTCACTGAACCTGAAAAGTAAGTTTCTAATCCTTTGTTGACAGTTCCCTTATATTAAGCCTTGAAAGTATTGTAGGCTATGGTTTCTTAAATTACATTTTGTGAATATTTTAATACACTCATAAAAATAGGAGGACTGAATATGAACCACGTGTTTTGGAATGGAGAAAGCAACGCTCAAATGTAAATTCTAAGTCTGAATGTATCCGAAGCTTATAGCCTGTTTATGTAATGTTATGGAAACAGCCCTCCCCATATAAATATGAATAAACAATGACGCTGGGAAACATGTAGTCACCCAGCAATTACTGATCACTTAATCATCTGGACATTATATTTCATCACTAACAATGTATCTAGTTGTAGGACATTATGCATGTAATACTACATGACATGTGCATCCCATGTGGCCTTTTTATACTAAACCATTTAATTTTTCAGCAAAAATATTCTCATATTGACTTAAATTAGAATCAAGTGAGCAATCTCTTTTAAGAGAAATGGTTGAGTATTTCTGTAAAAAGGACCACAAAGGGAATTTTTGGGTAGACTTTTTTGTTAACATATCTTTTAATAGAAAACTAAAGCAGTATAGTCTATTCATTATAATTATAGAATGCAGAATAAGAATACAAGTACAAATTTTAAAGTGTGTGTGTGTGTGTGTGTGTGTGTGTGTGTGTGTGTGTGTGTGTGTGTGTGTGTGTGTGTGTGTGTGTGTGTGTGTGCGTGTGTGTGTGCATTTCAGCATGCTTAACTATTTACCAGTTATAAAAACAGCATTATCAAAAACGTTACTTCATTTAAAATCATAGTATTGTGGAAAAAAACATGAAGGAATAAAAAAAAAAACAACATACTTACAAATCATACAAGAATTATTTAAATTATCATCAATTCTTAAAATTGTCAAAACACTGGTAGTTATTGTAGTCAAGTCATTTGGCCGTTAAGAATTTAAATGTCTAAAGTAGGATCTTGAGGACCTTCTGTTTACTGAATACAATGAGGCAACTCTAAGAACTGATTCAAACAATCAAAATGTATAATCCTCAAGTTGTCATTAAATTAACACATACACAATGAAGATAAATGTAACTGTTTTCCTATTGTAGGTTAAACCACCTGATTGTCATACTGCTTAATATTGTTTACAATTATTTATTAAAGGTGCTTGTTGACATATTTTATGCTTCCTTTTTACTTCTAGTCATACCTCTCAACTGTCCAGATTTTTTCCTCATATGTTTGGTCTTCTCATAAAATTTGTCATTTTCTGGAAAACTCACTGAAGATATAAGTCACTAAATGATGACAGACATTTGAGTTTCAGACTTCGTATCCTTCACAAAATGCATACCAATGCAAAACCTATTATTCTAGCAACTTTCTAAGTTTATATGAGCAATATTTAATATGTATCCCTATTTATGGGCATTTGTCCCCACATTATTTTTGCCTTTGTCCAGATTTCTTGTGCT
The DNA here is from genome assembly GCF_019279795.1 of Protopterus annectens. NCBI lineage: Eukaryota > Metazoa > Chordata > Ceratodontiformes > Protopteridae > Protopterus > Protopterus annectens. The sequence goes on from NC_056737.1 coordinate 250,127,664, forward strand.
AAGAGGTCGAGTAGTATGCTTCCACTGTTATGTTCTAGCTCTCACTCCTTTTCTCTATAAATGGTCATATATATATATATATATATATATATATATATATATATATATATATATATATATATATATGTGTGTGTGTGTGTGTGTGTGTGTGTGTGTGTGTGTGTGTGTGTGTGTGTGTGTGTGTGTGTGTGTGTGTGTGTGTTTAGATAGATAGATTGATAAGGGAGAAGTTACTTTGGTTAAAACTTCTGAATGTTCTCATCTGTTTAGTCAACACACTTTGGTCGTCAAAGCAGATGATCAATAGGTGTGCAAGATTGAAAGTCTCTGGTGTTAAGGAATATCCTCTTTCCCAGGGAATATGCAATCTCAGAGTTAGTATATATAATTAGTAGGGAGTGGGGGGTGAAGGGGGGGTTGCCCCTACAAAAATCAATGTTTCTGTGTTTCTTTTTTTAATTTTTTATTTACATGCAGTGAGTATTTTCCTTGCACATGCACAATGGACTGTCGACATTTGCATCATTGATCTTTTGTGGTCGACATTATGAATGTTAACATTTGGTTGTTTCAGTCATCATAAGTGTATGGATCTCCTTTATTTTATCGTATTACATGATCATCAAACGTCACAATGTTGACTCCATAAGAACGAAGAAGCACTTTAGGAAAAAGTCAGAAGATCACAGTCCAGAATATTGCACAGGAATCGAAAATGTAAAGGGTAAGTTAGACAGTAATGCACTGTCTCTTTAAGGTTTTGGAGTGAGGATGTATGCTAGTATGGCAGAGTTTTCATTTAATGGTTTCATTGTTTGTGGATGAGTTTTTGCAAGTTTAAGATTTATAAGGTAAAAGATATTTTAGATTTTTAAGTATTTGCTAGTTTTGGGTGTAGGTTTTAGTGTAAAGTATTGTGTTGTTGTTGTATTTAGGAATGTAGTGGTAGTGCAGGGGTGTAAGTTCTAATGTATGTGTAGCTGGTGTTTAGTAATTACAAAAGGATTTTAGTTATAATGTTGAGGAAGATTTTGGTGAAGTGGAGAGGTATAGTTAGTACTGTGCTTTGTATCGTAGGGGTGGAATGTGAAGAGAGGTGGTTTTTAGTGATCGGTAGACTCTTGTTGGGTGTAGACCATCATTGGCAAAGTGGCATAGTCTCTTAACCATGTCCTCCCAAGCTGACAAATATTGAATCCCCTCGCATAACACCAGAAAGACAGCCAACTGTTAAAATCAATCCTTGTTTGCTCATATTGTGGTATCGTCTTCAGCATTAATAATATGCTGCTCAGTGCCAGGCTCATACCAGCCTGATATACACTTTCTGAGAGGTACACATGTCTGTCTTCATATAGTCCAGGGAGGTACATCTTAGGTCATTTACACCAAATGGACTATGATGGATTTATATTGTAGGTGTAGGTTTTAATGTATGTGTAGCTGGTGTTTAGTAATTACAGAAGGATTTTAGTTATAATGTTGAGGAAGATTTTGGTGAAGTGGGGAGGTATAGTTAGTACTGGACTTTGTATCATAGGGCTGGAATGTGAAGAGAGGTGGTTTTTAGTGATCGGTAGACTCTTGTTTCCTTCAAGATAGCACGATCTCAGAGTTGGTATATTCAATTTGCATGGGGTGAGGGGGGTTAAAATAGGTTTTAAAGGAGCCATCCCATTAAGACCAAACCCTCTATCTGCTTGTAGCATAACAATCTATCTCACTTAATATGTTTCAGTTTTATTTATAAAAGCTCCTAACCTTAAATCCTTATTTAACAACTCTAAAACCATAGAAGTAAAAGAATGTGCAGATCTGGAATCATTAACATGCTTTGCTGATGCATTATAACAATCTGCTTTGCGTATCTCATATACATGCTCCCTAATGCATTCTTTTAAAGAACGATTAGTCTTTCCAACATAAAAGCAAGGACAGGTCATACATTCAGCCAGATACACTAAATCCTGACTTGTACAATCAGCATTAAAAGTAAACATATAACTTCTCTTATTTGTGAGATGTATATAACAATTTTCCTTGCTGATGTGACTGTAACAGTTTTAGGGTTGTTAAATAATGATTTCATGTTGGGAGATTTTATAAATAAAACTGAAAGACAAAGTTAGATGGATTGCTATGCTATAAGCCACAAAGGGTTTGGTCTTAATGGGATTGCTCCTTTAAAACCTATTTTAAAGTCAGGTAGTCTTTTCAAGTGAAGTTGATTGTTACGTTGGTTGTTATATAATGAGTTCATTATGTTACTTTGTATTCATGGTCTGAAGAAAAACCTTGTAAGGCATGAAAGCACTTACCCTAGTAAAATTTTTTTATGCTTTTAGCTATGGTTTCAGTCCTTTGTTTTCTTAGACAACAGATCAACAAAGTTGCTGTATGCAGACTTTGAGCAAGATCTTCAACAAAAGATAGGGGAACAGAGTGTAAAATGGAAGATGAAACTGAGTGCAGATAAAATAGTTGTAATGGCAGCAAATGGGAGAAACCAGAAGAAGTTCAGAATTGAGATAGAAGAGGGAAATAGTGGAACAGTTTAACAGCTTTAAGTACCTAAGAGGGGTGACTGCGGAGAAGGGAATTCTGAATAAGGAGTTCAAAACTAGAATTAGAAAGGCTGCTGCCAAATAAGAGAGTGTGTTGGAGTAGTACATGACAGAAAAATGCCAAAGAAGCTAAAAAGTAAGGTGTACAAAGCAGTGGTGAGACCAATGAAGGCAGAGCAATTGAGGAAGCTAGAGATGATGGAAATGAAATACCTGTGATAGGTGGTAGGATGCACAATGTTGGTCAGATGAAGAAATTAGGTCTTCAGAGCAAAAACCCAAGTAGCTCCAGTTACAGAAGGTCAAACAGGGCAGATTACTGTGAATCCGGTACATGGGCAGGAAAGCAGAAGACAGTCTGGTGAAGATGATTTGGGACAGACAGGAAGAAGGCCAAAGAAAACAAGTGCATCCAGCAAAGAGATGGATGGATTGTGCTAGAGAAGACCTGCAACAGTCAGGGATGACTGTCAAAGAAGGTAGCACAGTGGCACTGAACCAAAAAAGATAGTGACAGTTGATGTGATACTTTGACCCCATATAGAAAATGGGAAAAGGAGGGGATGATTATGATTTGTAACAAGACAACAGTCTGGGTCACCCAAAGAAGCTACCTACAACTAAATCTGTAATGTCACCAAATTTGTCAAACAGACATTTATTTTAAATTTCATCTTCTATAACTGGAATGTTTAAAGAACAATACCCCTAGATGAAGCAATTTCTCATTTCGTTTACAACTCCCTAAAATACTAAATGAATCAGCATCATTTTGGATAAAAAGAGTAAAATTTAATATACCACTATGGCTAACAAATGAGACAAAATAGTTCATGCTCCAAAGAGACAAAGCTTGGAAGAAACCTAACAAAATTTTAAACAACTCAGATACCTCTCTAAGTCCCATGTTAAATCAGACAATAAATCATATTTGATCAACTTCCAATATAAGCACCAAAATAATCCTAAGCTATTTTGGTCATTCTTAAAGAAAATGTAACTCTCTAGTCATACTACAATACCCTGACTTACTACTTCTAGCAACAATGATTCCACCTCCACTCATTTCAACACTCATTTTGTCCAGACAGCTCTTTCCTGGACTGATGATCACCCCCATACCTCTCAGTTGTCCAGATTTTTGCAGAATGTCCAGATTTTTGTCTCATATTTTTGGTCTGTTTCTCATAAAATTGTGTTTTTCTGGCAAATCATTAACTTCATACCCTTAAAAATGTCATCCTATTACAAGCCCTGTTATTATATCAGCTTTCTAAGTTTGTAAGAGCAATATTTAAACATTTTCCTTATTTTTGGGCCTTTGTCCCTCACTATTTATGGCTTTGTCCAGATTTCTTGTTCTGAGAGGTTGAGAGGTATGACCCCCCCCCCCCAATCCCCTCCAGGTTTCCTTGTTCTTGGAGGCCACTCACAGACATTTAGTTTTCACTCTGTCCAACTCACAACTATTAGAAAATTACTTGGTAAAATGAAACCAACAACTGTAGCTGGTGATAACCTTTCCACTAAATATCTAAAAAAATTGCTGCAGATGCAATAACTGTCCCTACCTTCATTCTGATCAAGCCATCAATAACTGAAAAGTATGCCCCTTCCATCTGGAAAAAATCTTTCATAATACCCTTTCACAAAAGGGGTACTTCAAAAGAAATAAGAAACTCTGAACCCATTGTAGGCGTATTACCTGTCTCAAAAATTCTTGAGAAATGTGTCGATACACAGCTTAAGCAACATATAACTAAGCATAACCTTTTCTCCAAGACCTGGCATGGGTTTTGACCCAATCATATCACTACTTCTCAACTTCATAAATATAGTTAACCAAAACAGGAATGAAGGCAACATAGTTCTCTTTTCCTTGAACTGTTTGAAGCATTCAATACCGTATTCAACCAAAAGCTAATTTCTGAACTTGCTAACCTAGGTCTCCCTTCTTCCTCTCTCTCCTATTTCTACAGCTATCTATCTAAACACCAGCAGACATTTATATGTCAGCAAAATATCCCACTGTTTCTAACAATCTGTGTTGGTGTTGCCCAAGGGGAAATAGTTGTCTTTCTCTTACTTAAAAAATTCAGAAATAAACTCCATACAGCTACTAATTTTGTCTATTTTGTACAATATGTCAATGACTCAGCCCTTATCTGCTGTAACCTACCCTAACAAAATTACAGGACATCAACCAACATTCCTTCATTGCCATCAAATCCTGGCTTAAAAACCTCTAATTTACTTTTCAATCGCTCCCCCAAAAATTATGTTATTTATCCCAAAGCAATTCTTTAACCAGAAGCACACATTTCATATTACCTCAAATTATAACAGTAAAATAGAAACTGTTAACCAAACTAAAACATTTGGAGACATAATTGATGATAACCTCAAGTTTTATCATCACATGTTTTATTCCATCAAGAAAAATTACCAAAAAACATGCTTCCTTCTATACAGTCAAGCAATAATTCTTAGATTACCATAGGATCACTCTACAACTTTCATTTACTCTTAAATGCTTCCCCCATTCTTCCAAACATCAACACTGCCTGTTCATTTAAACTCACCTCTTGCTACTACAAAGTAGCTACATTTTTCAACCAGTTTCCCTAACAGAACACATCATCGTGTTGTAATTAAACTGACTCAAACACCCATACTAGCTTGTCTACACACAGTCAATCACTGCCCACAGTCTCCTAAATTCTCCTGATAAATGCCCAGCATTCCAGCACACTCTAATTCTCTCTAGCAACAAACTCCTACTGTGTATCTGTAAATCATTCAACACTAATAGAGAGTCTCTCTCTACTACAAGTGTGTGTCAAAACTCTGGAACAAAATCCCTACATACTTAAAGACAGACAGATAAGGTTAACAGATTCAAAACCTTGCTTAAACAGCACCTAAACCAAAGCTGGCTCTGCACATCCTGCTTACCTGGCTAAGTCTTCTCCCCAGATATCTCTTACCCAATAACTCCAGCACCCCTCTACTTTCTAACTCACCTACTCTATCTTACCTCATAAAATCTCATCAACTCTAAAATGTGTTACTTTCTCATTGCCTTGCCCCTCTCCCCAGTCATGTCTAACTGTCTTTCCTATCATTTCATCAACCTACTTTTTCATTCATTCTTAATGTTAAATCAAATTACTATCTGTATCTAAAGTTACCAAGATCGAAGAAAACACTCTCTCTCTTCTATTTCCTTACATCAGTATAGTTACTAACATCTAAGAAAACACTCTCTGTTCTATTTCCTTACATCAGTATAGTTACTAACATCTAAGAAAACACACTCTGTTCTATTTCCTTACATCAGTATAGTTACTAACATCTAAGAAAACACTCTCTGTTCTATTTCCTTACATCAGTATAGTTACTAACATCTAAGAAAACACTCTCTCTTCTATTTCCTTACATCAGTATAGTTACTAATATCTAAGAAAACACTCTCTGTTCTATTTCCTTATTTCAGTATAGTTACTAACATCTAAGAAAACACTCTCTGTTCTGTTTCCTTATTTCAGTATAGGTACTAACATCTAAGAAAACACTCTCTGTTCTATTTCCTTATTTCAGTATAGTTACTAATATCTAAGAAAACACTCTGTTCTATTTCCTTATTTCAGTATAGTTACTAACATCTAAGAAAACACTCTCTGTTCTATTTCCTTACATCAGTATAGTTACTAACATCTAAGAAAACACTCTCTGTTCTATTTCCTTACATCAGTATAGTTACTAACATCTAAGAAAACACTCTCTGTTCTATTTCCTTACATCAGTATAGTTACTAATATCTAAGAAAACACTCTCTGTTCTATTTCCTTACATCAGTATAGTTACTAACATCTAAGAAAACACTCTCTGTTCTGTTTCCTTATTTCAGTATAGTTATTAACATCTAAGTAAACACCCTCTGTTCTATTTCCTTATTTCAGTATAGTTACTAACATCTAAGAAAACACTCTCTGTTCTATTTCCTTACATCAGTATAGTTACTAATATCTAAGAAAACACTCTCTGTTCTATTTCCTTATTTCAGTATAGTTACTAACATCTAAGAAAACACTCTCTGTTCTGTTTCCTTATTTCAGTATAGTTACTAACATATAAGAAAACACCCTCTGTTCTATTTCCTTATTTCAGTATAGTTACTAACATCTAAGAAAACACCCTCTGTTCTATTTCCTTATTTCAGTATGGTTACTAACATCTAAGAAAACACTCTCTGTTCTATTTCCTTATTTCAGTATAGTTACTAACATCTAAGAAAACACCCTCTGTTCTATTTCCTTACTTCATTATAGTTACTAACATCTAAGTAAACACCCTCTGTTCTATTTCCTTACTTCATTATAGTTACTAACATCTAAGTAAACACCCTCTGTTCTATTTCCTTACTTCATTATAGTTACTAACATCTAAGAAAACACTCTCTGTTCTATTTCCTTATTTCAGTATTGTTACAAACATCTAAATAAACACCCTCTGTTCTATTTCCTTATTTCAGTATAGTTACTAACATCTAAGAAAACACTCTCTGTTCTATTTCCTTATTTCAGTATTGTTACTAACATCTAAGAAAACACTCTTGGTTCTATTTCCTTATTTCAGTATTGTTACTAACATCTAAGAAAACACTCTCTGTTCTATTTCCTTATTTCAGTATAGTTACTAACATCTAAGAAAACACCCTCTGTTCTATTTCCTTACTTCATTATAGTTACTAACATCTAAGTAAACACCCTCTGTTCTATTTCCTTACTTCATTATAGTTACTAACATCTAAGAAAACACTCTCTGTTCTATTTCCTTATTTCAGTATAGTTACTAACATCTAAGAAAACACTCTCTGTTCTATTTCCTTATTTCAGTATAGTTACTAACATCTAAGAAAACACTCTCTGTTCTATTTCCTTATTTCAGTATAGTTACTAACATCTAAGTAAACACCCTCTGTTCTATTTCCTTATTTCAGTATAGTTACTAACATCTAAGAAAACACTCTCTGTTCTATTTCCTTATTTCAGTATAGTTATTAACATCTAAGAAAAGACTCTCTGTTCTATTTTCTTATTTCAGTATTGTTACTAACATCTAAATAAACACCCTCTGTTCTATTTCCTTATTTCAGTATAGTTACTAACATCTAAGAAAACACTCTCTGTTCTATTTCCTTATTTCAGTATAGTTACTAACATCTAAGTAAACACCCTCTGTTCTATTTCCTTATTTCAGTATAGTTACTAACATCTAAGAAAACACTCTCTGTTCTATTTCCTTATTTCAGTATAGTTACTAACATCTAAGTAAACACCCTCTGTTCTATTTCCTTATTTCAGTATAGTTACTAACATCTAAGAAAACACTCTGTTTTATTTCCTGTTATACTGAACTGGCATGTGCACTGTTTATATTTGTATTTTATGCTCTAGTGGTGCATATCCAGTACATGCAAATTTCTTTTACTATTTTCGATATTTATACTCCATTTATCTTCATGCAAAAATGCATACTGTTCACAGAAAATGCACTGCACACGCAAAAATGTTTTTATTTTAACTGTGGAACTTTTCTTCCCTGACCTCCTTTGAAAATGGATTTTGCCCAGTTTGATTTTCCTGCTCAACAAAGACAAATAAATAAATAATGGACTATCTTTAATGCTCTTACACTGTATTTCTTGAAACTTAACTCATGAAATATTTAAACCCAGGCCGTGACTGAAAAGGATCAGCATGCCAGCTCACCTATCTGGTTACCAAATTGTAAAATAAAATATAATAATGGCAGCTTAATTATGCAGCACACAAATTCACTTCAATGTTGTGCTTTAATATTTCCTATAAATCTAGCAAGTATTGTTAACAGCTTTTTAGAAGCATTCAGAAACCTGGACTATTTATTTTCTAAAAGCTCCATTACAAAATTGACATCTGATCGCTTTATATAGAAAGCTGGATTTATTATTCTATGCATGTGCTAGAGAATACTTTGTTATATTGCATAGTTTTAAAAATCTTATGTTTTCTTCATTTTTTTTCAGTATTACGGATTGCTTTATCCAATGATTAGGCTGTAGCAGTTACAGTTTAATAAAAGGAAGAAGAATTCTCTAAAGCAGAAGAACTGATTACAAAAAGGAGAGCAGGCTTGCTTATTATACAGAGTAAGAAAGAATGCTAAGATAGCCATCTAAATTTTGAAGCAAAGTAGGAGTTGACAATTTGTTGGGCCAATCCCCTCCCTGCCACCTGCCCCGCCCCACCATAGCTGTGGTATGACTAACCAGCTGTTGCATCACAAACATTGCCAGATTCTGGAATCACAATTACCAGGTAAAATGCCATATTTAGCCTGTATCAGTTTTTAACACTGTATCCTCCCAAGTAATAAATAAAGAATGAAAGAGAGAGACACAAACATTTTCTAAATGCATCCATCTATGGCCTTCATTAAAATATCTCTGCTCTGAAAATACTACTTATTGGGTTCAGCAGGTCTTTTATTACTATAACCAAACAAAGCTGACTTTTTTATGTTTAAATGCATAGCTCAGAGCTCTACCAAGTACCATGTGCTTTAACTGAATTTTGAATATGATAAAATGAGACTGAAGACAGGAATATTAAGAAGAATATGATAATATATATGTGGTTATCATATAGGACTGCTGGAATGGTTTTGCTTTTCAATATAGGCACGATTTATAAAGCTGTACTGCAGTTGTTACTGGTGTTATATTATACAGTAACGTAACTAGCAAAGATATTTTCCTGGATTATTTGCACATAGCAAATGTTTAACTTAAAATACAGCTCTTGTGATCTATGCAAATGGACTCCTGATTCTTGCTAAGATGAAGATAAAATAGGTTAAAGAAATCTGTATATGGAAATATGTCATGATCTGTCTGTACACATGTGCACACACACACACACACACACACACACACACACACACACACACACACACACACACACACACACTTAAGATATACAAATATAACAGCAAAAGCAGTTCCTTAATTTGTACCTCAAAACACAATTTCTAATGATAGCAAATATAAAAAGTGCCATTTATTGATACTACTTTTGGCAAATGAAGTGCTTTTTTCCCCCTCTCCCTAATGCCACATTGACCATCAGACCTCTTTCCCAGTTGCTCTGTTCACTCATTCATTAACTTTTCCAGGGGAGAGACACCATCTGCATATTCATTGCCCTTGTAGACAAAAACTGAGCACCTCAACATGACTGGCATTCTAAATGGGTCACAGATTTTTAGCTATAGAGTCCCTCAATAACATGACACAGCTATGACATGCAGAAATATCATCAAGATTACGTGTGTTTCTATGCATGTTGTTTCTGCTTGCAGTGTTTTGAGCTTCTAGGCAAGCCACAGAGCTTTCTAGTAAACTAGTCACAGCCCATTCCCCAGTGGCCCGTGAGCTGGCATCAGTTAGATGGCTGCCACCTTGCCTTTGCCAACAACTCCATCACCTAAGCCATAGGTTTATAAATGCATGCCACAGAGCTTTTTATGACATGCTATTTCAGCATTGTGTTACATTTGAAACATCAGTTCTGCACTTTGATGGGGGTTGCTTTCATATGCTTTCAATACTCAGGAACAATATCAACATATAATGGGCCAATTTTTCAAGCTACACTGAGGCATTCCAGGCTGGTTACTTATCTCTTTCTCTCTCTTTATTTTCCTCTTTCCCTTCACAACTGACTTCTATACTGAACCTGCAGAGAGCTAGCACTATCCACAAAGTTTCAAAAGCAAAGGGGTGGGAGGGGAATGGAAGTAGGTTACACAATCTTTCTTGGTTGCTTATCTAAACCATCCTAAATAGTAAAGATAACCCTGTTCAGGTTTTGGAGTGATTGTTTGGCATTGGAATAAAATTAGTTTCCAATTTCTTACTCACACTGACATTGACTTAATGTTTGATATTTTGTATTTTATAAGACTTTTGAAAGTTCATGCAAAAAACTTTGTAAGGTTGTTGATATTTTCATTGACCAGTGTATTATTGGTCTTTTTTCATTGCATAGATTTATATTCATACACATGTAATATGTATATTAATGGCATCCAGTACTCCACTTTTGCAGCCTTTCTTCTCAGTTATGATTCACTTATTTTCTAGCAGTACATTATTGTGTTGGTACTGTTTTTATAGATCTCACAGATATAATGAGTAATCCATAAAGCCCAGACTAGGTTTTATGCTACTATCAACAAATAACCATGACTTTCAGTACTTATTATACATAAGACATGTTTTTCTTTCATATCTGAACTTAAAGAGCAGTACATTTTTTTAATACAGATATGTCATTAAATTGTTACTTGAATTTCATATGTATTAAATTGATATTTACCAATGGAATGCCTACTTAAAATGGCATTTTTAGTGGTTTCCTAAAGAAAGAGCTATTTAAAATTACATGTGAGCAGTCCAGTAGTATGCATGCAATCTATGTATATTTACATATATTTATACCTGTAAACATGTAGGTCAAGATATATGCAAGCTTAGAGCCTATCAGGATTTCAGAAGCTTGACAGTCATTGGCTCATGTACAGGGTGTGTGCAGGTACCCACAGAATCATCAGACAGTTTCTTAAATGAAAACAGAGACTTGTGTCTCTGAGAACACAGGGAAATTTGCTCTACAGATGCAAGAGATGCTAGGTGAAAAGTCTGTTGTATCTAGTACTGTTTTAATGCTGATTTTAAGATTAAAATTATTTGTACTATTATTGTCCATTCCCTATGCAGTTTCCAAGCACAAATTATTTTGAAAACCTTAGGATCATTCACAGTTCAGAATATAAGGCACAAATAACCTCTGAGGAGGCTGTAACACACTATAAAGAGAGGCAGTTGTTATAGCCTTTTTTCTTAACTCAGGTTAATAAGACTGTCAGTATTCTTGGTAGGAAATCTTCCAACATTTTCAGCTGGAAAAGGTGCTTGGTTACGAGACTGAAGAATGAAGTGCTATACACAAGAACTCAGTGGATTGGACAGAGATATACAGATAAATAATGGCATCTCACAGCTGTAGGTTATCCACTGAATATCAAATGTGCTACCTTGTAGGCCATGTAGAGTACTATGAGAAAGTGCTTATTGACGGCAAAACCATCATCAGTCAATATAACCAGTTCCTTCACAAACTAACCAACTTTTAGTGCCTTACATGCCTCTCAACTGTACCTCATTACGAAGAACATACCTCATTTGGCGTCTTAAAAAGTTCATGTTCCTCAAAGTTCCACATTGAAAAGGGCCAGTCACACATTCAGTGTTAGGATTTTTTAACTGATATCCATAGTTAATAGAAATGAATCATATTAATTCATTAAAATATCTTTTTGACAAGTAAAACCAGTATATTTTAACTATCCTATGACCTTCCTAGTTGAAGTTGTTAGTCACCCATTAGTACATGTTCCTCATTTTGCCCATTTGTTCCACATTATGAGGGCTAGTGTTCCTCATTTTAGAGATGGAAGGTTGAGAGCTATGGTGCCTTACCCTTGATACAGTGGTTTGCTGGGACCACTTTCTTAACTAAGATAGTCCTGTATTATTTAATATTCATCTCTAAACCATACTTTTAAACTGGTCATGATTGATGTCCAAGTAATTCTGTAGGGAAAGAGCAGTTGTTGGTGAAAGGACAATGTTATACAGGATACAATCATCTGCAGACTTGGAAAATCATGTATTATTAACAACCCAAATATTTATCAAGAACAAATTAAAGAGAGATGAGCCAGGAATAAATTCCTGCAGTTTCTCATTACTAGCCCCCTGTAATACATAATGTGATGTTTGCAGATTTGTTAGAATAGTGAGCAAACAACTTAGAGATACTGAGGACATGGTTTAACCCCTTCTAAAAGAAATGGGACCACCAGAAAGTAAAGTTCCTGTAGCTTGCTCAGTATCATTTAAAGAGGTATGCCCCACATACTAACCCCCATTTTTTATTTTATAAAACATTTTTGTTATATACATTTATGAAGTAACATGAATTATGCTACACTGATTATTTAAAAGTTACCCAAATTCTGTATGCTATTTATATTAAAACAAAATGCTTGCACTTACTTCAAATATGTCTTAATTAAATGCAGCTTTATTGGGTTTTGGAATCATTTTTAATTCCCAGACAGTCCATATTTTAGGTTAGTTTCTTCAGTGACCTTCCATACCTGGAGTATTTAACAGGATAATTTGCATTGGACTTCAGACCCTGCTTTTTGTGATTAATAATCAAAATTGAGTCATAGACGTGTGTGTGTGTGTGTGTGTGTGTGTGTGTGTGTGTGTGTGTGTGTGTGTGTGTGTGTGTGTGTGTGTGTGTGTGCATGTGTGTGTGTGTGTGTGTAATTAATTATTTGTATTTTGATAGTGGGCATCTTAAATATGTAAAATAAAAGAGTAGCCAAATGATGGACTGCATAGTTCTCTAAGATGTAATACATCAAACATTGACTTTTTTATAAGTTAAGTAATTTAGAAGAGCTTTTTTTCTGACAAAGGATATGATAGACATTTAACACAGGCTGTTTTTGACAAGGTTAAATATGGTGATTATGATGATTATAAACGTATTTCAGCTACTGATTATAATTAAACTATGATATTATTAAGGCAGAAATAAGGTCTACTACAGAGCATGCTCTATTGCTTAGAATCTGGATGTCAAATGTGTAAAATGTATCACTTACTATAACTGGAAAGTCATCAAAAGTAATTCAGAATTTGTCAGGATATTATTGGAGGTCTCTATTTCTGTCAAAAATAGAAGCAAGAATATCAAATTGTTGTCAGCTAGTGGACCATCTAATAAAAATGTTGGTAGATCATCTAACAAGTCTGCTGCTTTACCCTGGTAGATTTTGTAAGACATGTTTCTTTATTAATAAGAGTCTTATGTTAATACTTGCACCTATAGATAAGAGTTACACAATACAATCCTAACTGCAACACATAAAAAGTTGTTTACGTTGCTACATTTACAACCTATGATTCTTTTTATAGTGGGAAAGTCTGAGCATCTATCTGCTACCAAAAATATCATTCCTGTACATTGTATGTACTTTCTTTTTTGTCTTAAGTTTTTCAAAACAGTTTTTTTTATATAACTGACATTCAAATATTAGATGTGATGATACAGATACATTGTTAAAACAAAAGTAACCAATTTAAGCATGTTGCCACGTATCCACCTGGCATTAACAACAGAGTTAGCATCAGTTTATTAAGATTATATCCTTTGAGATAAAATATTTGTATTATTTAATAATTATTATTAATACTTATGCAACTGTGTTTCCTGACACTTTTATTATTTTTTTATGTATTGCTTTACTAACGTTTCATATGATGTGCAAAGCCTTTTGATTTTTCTTGCATTTCAGTAAATCCGCCTTTTGTGTTGTTTCATTGCTTTAGAATAGGCCTTGTATTCAGCAAAGGAACAAAAGTACTGAAAAGATTGTTTTATAACTTTTCCATGTTTGTTTTATCAGTGTTTCTTTATTCTTTCTTTTGTGATAGTTTATTTGCTGCACCACAGTTTAGCTTGAGACATTACTTCAAGATTTTCTTCCTGCCGCTCTTGATTATTATATTTAATATAGTCTCTGTTGTCTTGTCATAAGGCTGCCTGTGATCTTTCTGGTTGCATTTCATCACTGAATCTTTGATGCATCTGTCTTACGCAAATATATTTGGATTTCTTATATACAGCTTTCCATCACCCCTATGGACAGGATAGGATCTTGTTTCAGTTGAGTGACCACCTACTTTTGCAATTATGTCACTGATTACTTTGTTCCATCATTTACTATATATCGATTTTCAGGTACAAGCACAGCAGTTTTGGCATCTGAGCTAGTGAGAGATCATGTCTCACAATGTTGTATTCCTATATTCCAAAGCCATGAGAAGACGATCCTCACAGCTTTTGTTACTGATCTTTCTTATAAGCTAGTCCCCTGCAGATGCCTGTTTGACTTCAGATAGTGTTGAATGGATGCAATATGTCTGAATTACCACTCATGCAGAAATCCTCTGAATTTCCAACTTTTGAATTATGTACCATACATTTTTAGACCAATCACACTTGCACATGGTGTGTGTCTGTCAATTTAATTATTTGAGAGAACTTGGAATAATTCATACATGTGATACATAACTTCTTTGAAATGGAACAAGCAGCACGTATTCAACTCCATGAATGATATGCTTCAAAGTATGCTAGCATCCCTTCCTTTGAACTATGTTATGATTTAATTTTAATGGAACAATTCAGTACCATAATTACTTTTGAAATTACATTCCTGGCCTACACATTATATTGCCCTTAACTATTCTCCAATATGATTGTACTCTTTCAGTTGATTAAAAATCCTTATTTTGTCGGTTTTGAGTATTACATTCTGAACACAACTTATTTTTCTCTGAAAGTAAAATATGACTGGCTTTCTTTCCTAACTGATGTCTTTTACTTAAGCCAACTTTTTATTGTAGTTTTCTAATAACTGCAGTCCCACGTCAGTGCCAGTACCTCACTGGAATCATTTTACCTACGTTTACATCATTGATAATTGTGACTTTTCTAGTAATGTGTCATGCTTCTCTGGAAAATTCGCTTTGCTCAACATGTCTATTGTATGTTGTTCCTTAGCTGGTCTGTAGTTCACTTAGCATGTGACATTGCCATGAACCTTGGTTCTCGATGATTTGACATAGTTTCATAGTTTCATAGTATAGTACTAGGCTATCTGCCCTGGGGCATTTGTAAGCCTAGCCATAGTGATGTGGCTTTTGCCACCCCATGAAATGGTACAAAAATGTACAGAATAAATCTAGAATACTGTGCCTCTGTCTAGTAGTGACACAATGAAGGTCCCCTTATATAATAGAATTAGTTTACTGTGCCCCTGTCTAGCAGTGACACAGATGAGACCCTTGGGGTAAACTTACGATCTCCCATCCACTCATCAAGATTTCTCTTGAAGAGAGTCAGTGAGGGGCTCTGCCTAATACGAACTGGGATCCTGTTCCAAAGCATGGGAAGCCTCTGGGTTATGAATCTATCCCTCCAGCATGTCCTATTCATACTTGTGCCGAGGTTTAAGTCTTTAGCTCTCGTGGTCCTGATGGATTTGGATTTTTTGAGGTGGAGCATGTCCATCAGATCCTGATTGGACATGGCAGAGATCACCTCTGAGCAGGCAGTATGCTACTGAATAGAGCTGAAGTTTCTTTAGTCTGGCAGAATAAGACATATGTTGGAGACCCTTGATCCTTTTGGTGAGGTACTTTTGTGGTCTCTCCAGCTGTTGCAAATGCTGGGTGAGGTACATACCAAATGGGGCATTGTACTCAATCATGGGTCTGATGAGGGAGGAATCTAGGGGTACAATGACATCCTTGGATCTGGATGTGAATCCCTTCATGATGAAGTGTGCAAGGTAGAATGTTTTTCTAACCACTTTGGCAACGTGGGTGTCAAATGAGATGTTGCCGTCTACTTGGGTCCCTAGGTCTCTGATTACTTTTTCCGTACTCAGTGGGTTGCTGTCTATGTGATAATTTGTGGGTACTTTGTTTTTTCCAAAAGGGATGACTATACATTTTTTGGCATTTAGTTTAAGGCCGTGACTACGGCACCAGTTGTCCGTTTCAGTGAGGCCTTTTTATAGGATGTGTGTGTCTGCTGGTGTATCGACTATGGCGCCTAGTTTGCAGTCATCTGTGAACTTTGTCAGCCACAGCCCTCCCATGTTTGCTTTAACATCTGAGAAATAAATGCCGAACAAGAGGGGTCCCAGGACAGATCCCTGTGGGACACCACTTGTGACTGGCTTTGAGTCTGACATTGCTCCAGCGATTTTAACTTTATGGGTTCTGTCCTTTAGCCAGTTTGCAACCCATCTAGTGACATAAGGGTTTACTTTTAAGCTGTTTAGCTTATCTATGATGCCTGAGTGGGGTATTGTGTCAAGGCCTTAGCCAAGTCCAGGTATGCTGTATGGACTGCTTTGCCCTCATCAATGGCTCTAGTGACTGTTTCAAAAAGTCAACCAGATTTAAAAGGCAGGATCTGCCCTTTACAAAGCCGAACTGGGTGGGGTCAAGTGTCTGTAGGTCCCCTATGTCTCTGTTTATGAGTTCCATAATGATTCTTTCCATAGCTTTGCAGACCAGGCTAGTTAAGCTTATGGGGCGGTAGTTTCCAGGGTCTGTAGAGGCACCCCTTGTGGAGTGGGACCAATGTTGCTGTATGCCAGTGTTCAGGTACATATCCTGAAGTAAGGCTAAGGTTAAATAGCATTTTTATGTGTGGGTTTAGCTCCTCTTGGAGTTCACGTAACACGCCCCGGGATACCGTCAGGTCCCATTGATGCTGTGTTTTTGCTTTGTTTAGGGCGGTTCTCACTTGGACATCTGAGATGACAGGAGATTACATTCAGCTGGGATAAGTATTTCTTCATTTGGGGTGAAGGAGGGAGAAATTTGCACTGAACCTGTCAGCCAGAATGTTTGCAATATCTGTGGGTTCAGTGTATTTTTTGTTGTTGTGAACCAAATCTGAGCATATCTGAGGGTTTCCGCCCAGGTTTCTAACATAGCTGAAGAAGGCTTTGTGGTTATCTTTAGTGTCCTTAGCGATTTTTCTTTCAAAGTTTGCCTTGGATGTTTTTATGAGAGACCGTAGTTTTCTGCTAATGTTGATCAGAGATGTCTTCCCTTCATGGGATTTCACTCTGACATGCAGTAGCTTCCTTCTTTTGTTATACAATTTGTTTATGGCTGAGGTCCACCAGACAGGATGCTTACATTTGGTGGAGAGGGACTTGGATTTGTTTGGGATTGCATGATCCATGCATTCTTGGAGATGTCCATAGAAAGCATTTGTGAAGGATTCGACATTGTGGGATGTGGTATCCACTGGCACAGTGGGCTTAAAGGATACCATCTCAGTCTTAAGAAGAGTGAAGTCTGCTTTTGAGAAGTTTTTCACTGTGGTCTTTTGTGCTGGGGTGGAGGTGGGATATGTATATCCAGGGTGATTAGTTTGTGGTCAGATCTCACTAGTGAGGGGTATACTTCCGTGTGGAGCATTTTGTCCCCATGTTTGTGATGATCAGGTCTAGTATATTATCTCCCTAGTGGGAGAGGTGACTAGTTGTTCCAGTGCATTTGAATTTATGAATTCCAGGAACCTTTGGGCTAGGGTATTAGGGCTAGAATAATGTACCCAATCTATGTTTGGGTAGTTGAAATCTCCCAGTATGATGGTATTTTGTGATACATTCATATCCTCCAATGTCTTCAGGAAGGCTGAGTGGGGTTCTTGAGATTGGGAGGGTGGTCTGTAACATGCTACCAGTTGTATAGCAGTTTTGCCTATGGTTAGTTGCACCTGTATGGTCTCTGATGCTTCATGTGTTGCTACTAACCTGGAGGTGTGGGTGTCCTTTATGAATATGGACACTCCCCCTCCCTTTGTGGTTCGGCCCGGGTTTTGGGGCCTTAAAGCATGATACGAGGTATAGCCTGGTAGCACTGGGGTGCTCTCAGGAGCCTTGAACCAGGTTTCAGTTACTGCACAGACGTCGATGTTCTCCATGCTGAGGAGTGCATCAAGTGCCTGCATCTTGAGATTTAGACTTCTGGCATTGAGCAGCATTACCCTTAGTTTTTTTCCATTTTGTTTTCTAAGGAGGTGGGTTTGTCTTTTGAGCCTTGCCTAAAAAAGGCACTATGGGGGTAGTAAAGATAGAAAAGTTGCAGAAATGCACAAACCACAAAAAATTGTTTTGTCTCTTGAGACAAACCAGAAGGTAGATATCTCCTATGAAGCATATATATTACCTTCTTACTAAAGTTTCATTGCAGAAGATTGAAAACTTTCACCCTGAGCCGTGCTCATCAAAAGTAATAGGATTCATATTATTTTTGAATCTACACTTATTTTGTGGATGCAAATCCTCATACCAGAATTAAGTCCAAACCAGACTTTGCCACTCCCTTGCCACTCCCCTCCTGCTAAGTACCAATCAACACCTCACACCTCATTGAGCAACCCTGCCCCCTTAACCCATTTCCTTCTCTCTCATTCTTTCATACCCTGTTAGCACAGTCAGCCATCAAATTTGGCCCGCCCCCTATCAAAATGCAAACAAGCAAAAAAATACTAATTACCCAAATGCCTTTACTGTTTCTATTTTACCATCTCACTTCCTACAAACAAACACTTGACCATGGTATTCACTACCCAAATGGTCAAACAAACACCCACGACTTCACACATAACACCAAAAACTTTACCTTCCCCAGCAAACTGAATATAACACCCTCTATAAAATACCACCCCTGTACAGCCACAAAACATAATCCTAAAGACAAAGACTATATAAAGCTTATAAACAAACTCCTAAAGCTCAGAATATCCTGTCACTATAACCTTATAACACATGGAGACATTCATCCCAACCCTGGCCCATCCACACCCAATAACCTCCACTCCCCGACCACAACCCCCACAGTCAAGCTACCCATGAATACTCCCACTAGTTCCCTCCTAGCATTTCACCTAAATATTAGAAGTAGTAACAATAAGATTCCCAACCTACACACCCTCCTAGCAACCCACTCCCCAGACATTATGTGTCTTACGGAAACTTGGCTAAAACCCAGTACTACTGACAATGAGATACTACCTCCAGGATACAATATTCACTGGTTAGACCATGCTACAAGGAAAGGAGGTGGGATAGCAGTCCTTTACAAAAATACTCTAACCGTTAATAGAGACACCATTCAACCTCCCCAATTCAATAACGTGGAACTCCTCATAACCAAGCTACAGATTAACCAAAACAAACACTTGAACATTGTCTGTGCATACATTCCACCAGGCAACAGCCTAAATACCCTAGAAGATCTCCTTTACTGGTTATCCACTACCTATCTCCAAGAAATCATAGTTCTTGGTGATTTTAACACTGACTGGCACCCCTGCTCCTCCGACCCCCCTCACTCATATAAACTTATCTGGGTTTAAACAGACCATAACCTCTCCCACTAGGATAAACAAACCAACCAACAAGGAAAGTAGTCTAGACTGCATCCTAGTTAATAACCAACCCCAACTGTACACAGCTGATACTCTCCCTGGTGACCTCAGTGACCATTGTCTATCCTATATCATAAAACATAAGGCAGGAAACCCTCACCAGCCCAAATATAAAACATTTAGAAACAGGAAAAACTTTGATGCTGCTATATTCCAAAATGAATTTAAAAGCAGTTGACTGGTCAAAACTAAAAAATCTAACATTAGAGGAGGCCATAGATCACTTTAACACTAAATTCCTAAGTATCCTTGATTCCCATGCTCCAGCACGTACAATACAAACTAGATCAAATACAGCACCATGGCTCACAAAAGATACTAAAGATAAAATCAAAACTAGAAACAGAGCCTGGGCCAGCTGGAGAACAACCAAAGCCCCCACATGACTATCTAAAATATCGTCAGCTCAGGAATGATACAAAAAAATCTATTTTACTGGATAAAAAAAGCTTCTACCAAAATCTCCTATAAAAACACCACAACAACCCTCAAAAGTTCTGGGCAGGCTTAAATCAACTACTTTGTCCAGGTCACTCCACCACCCCAACCCCAGCTAACTACACCCATAGTTTCCCAGAGACCATAGCTAGCGCCTTTAATAACTTTTTCACTGAAACAATCCAATCCCTAGCAAATCAACTAACCCCCTCTAACTTAAACCACATGCCTAATCTACCTAATAATCACCCGGAATTTAGCTTCCAACCAATATCCCCTAGTTTTATCAAAACACTTCTAAAAAAACTAAAACCTACCACCCTCACTGCTGACCTCCTCCCTGCAGAGTACCTACAAATAGCTGCAGATGCAATTGCATATCCCATATCCATCCTCATCAACAGAACCTTATCTGAAAATGCTATCCTCTCCCTCGGGAAAATATCTCACGTCATCCCACTCCATAAAGGTGGTAGCTCCTCAGACGTATCCAGCTATAGACCCATTGCCATTCTTTCCCCACTAGCCAAAATAATGGAGAAATGTGTACACAAGCAACTAATGCAATAACTTTCACAGAATAACTTACTATCCGACTCCCAGCATGGTTTCAGGCCATACCACAGCACCACCTCAGCCCTCCTTTCCTTTACCACTGCCATAAACCAAAACAGGAATGACAATAGGCTAACCTCTGCCCTCTTTCTTGACCTATCAAAAGTCTTTGACATGGTCAACCATGAACTTCTAATTCTTTCACTAAAATTTGTTTCCCTCAACAAGCCTGCTATCCAGTGGTTCCAGTCCTACCTGTCTGGTAGACAGCAGGTGGTACTATGGCAGGGCAAACTCTCCAGCCAGTTACCTCTCACACTTGGTGTCCTTCAAGGGTCCATACTAGGTCCACTACTCTTCGCTATTTTTATCAACAACCTCCACACTGCTATCCCCAAAGCCACCTGCATTCAATACACAGATGATTCCACTCTCATCTGCTCAGCCACCTCCCCATCTGACTTGCAAATCTTAACCCAAAATACATTTAACACTATCGAGAACTGGCTTACCAACCAATGCCTACTTCTGAACCCCAATAAAACTAAGCTTCTACTGTTCTCTCCCACTAGTAGATCCACCACACTTTCATTCTCTGTCACATCTAACAATGGTACCACTATTTCCCCAGATAATCACACCAAACTGCTAGGGGTTATCATAGACAATAATCTCAAATTTGACCTACAGGTCAACAAAACCATACACACCATCAATAAGAAGCTTGAATCACTGTATAGAAACAAGACATTTTTAACCCCACTGGCTAGGACTGCAATTGCCCGATCACACCTACTCTCTACTCTTTTATATGCCTTGCCTGTACTCTCAAACCTCAACAAATCCGAACTAGGTAAGCTGTCCCATAGCTACAATCATATTGCCAGATTCGCCACTGGCTCCACCTGTAGAAACCACCACTGCCAGAACCTTAAATAACTAGAGTGGCTAGAACTGCCCAGCTTAATTCAATTAAATCAACTCTTAATAGCACACAAAATTTTGTACCACCCTAAGGATACCCCCTCACTTAAAAATATTATTAAGCCATATAGCAACCTAAGATCCCTACGGTCAGCCGATAAACTACTGGTCCAAACCCACAAAGCTAATAACTCTGCTGGTGAATCCCTGTTTGCCAACTTCATTGGCAAAACTTGGAATTCATTGCCAAACTATAGAACCCTACAATCCTCCAAAAGTCTCTTCAAAAAAAATCTCAAACAGTATCTCAAAGTGAATTGGCTATGCCCATATACCAACCCTGATTAAGATATAAACTAAAAGCATATTCTGCAATTATCATAACTTGTAACTACATCACCAAGCTCTGCTTCCAATCTGATATCTCTTACTTTTAATTGTCTGTCCATGAGAACTGTGAGTCCCTGCTAGGGAACACTACTAACCCATTGTATATAATCACTTTGTTTTTATAATTGTTTGCTAACTTCTGTGTAATCTATGTAAGTTTGTCTATGTGGAGTTTTTCTCCCCAGGCCTCCGCTGAAAATGGACATGTATCCAGTCGGACTATCCCGGTAAACAAATGTAAAATAAAAATAAAATAATAAATAATTCTGTGGGGGACAAGACTTGTTATCATTCATGCAGGGAGGGTCTCACTCCAACTCGATCACCAAATTTATCACACTCATGTTCATAGGTTCATAGGTGTTTACTAGGCTAATGACCACAAGGGCCTTTTTAAGCCTAGTCATGCATCCCAAATCTTTGACAACTTCTGGTACCCTTGATAAGTGAAAGAAGAGGCTTGGGAGATGAAACATTTACAAGCAGGGGCCTGGGACATGAACCATTTACAGGTTTCATGTGTTCCTTAGAGACACAGGTGCGAAGCCAGGGATGAATTTCTGTTCCCCATCCAATTGTCCAAGTTACACTTGAATTGAGTTAGGGAAGAACTCTGCTTCACATGGATGGGTAGCCTGTTCCAAAGACAGGGTAGTCTATGGGATACATACCGGTCTCTCCAGCAGGTCCTATTTATATCACAGGCAAGGTTTAAAGTTTTAGAATGAATAACTTTGGTGCTGTTTGTTTTGTGGATATGCAGGAAGTCCATCATAGTGGAATGTGACAATGCCCTGTATGCCAGGCATGGATCTCCCCTCAACAGCCTGTTGGAGACAGAATACAGGGATAGGACTTTGAGGCAGTCTGCATAGGACATTTTACTTGCACCCTGTATTCTTTTAGTGAGAGACCTCTGTAGATGCTCCAGTTGTTAGATATGCCTGGTTAGATACATACCAAAGGGAGCATGTGGTGATAGGTCTGATGAATGTGTAAGTTCACCACATCTGGGGCAAAGTAGATCTGCAATCACACCCACCTCATTTGAGAAAAACATGGTTTTGGTCAAGTACAAATTTTCAAACACTTGGTCATCATGTATCTGTCTAGATACAATCACTAAACATGTTAGGTAACTTACTAATTAATTACTTACTGAAACAGAAAGAATTATTTGCATCCCCAATGAGGAAGAATTATATAGCTATGTATACTCAAATGGATGATGCATATTACTGCCCTTGTTTTAACAAATTGGTTTTAATAAAGCTTAAGCCTTATTATCCAATTTCACATATAACTGTATCACATGCAACATTTAGAAATGTAGCATCACTTACATTTTAAATGTATATGTAATGACTGCACTGCCTATGTCCAACAGGTAAACAGCAAGTACTAATAAATAAATATGGTCACTATTAGCCAATGCTTGTTTTACATTAATGCAAATGTTGCCCAAGCTATAGAGAGCAGATTTCCTGCATCGCTGGAGAAAATATTATTGTTGCTTTCAGTCATGTGGTTGATGTGGATTTATTCACCAAAGTCACATATTCCTATTTCAGAAGCATAATAAGGCACTTCAGGCATATCCATGATTTACATATTTTTTATTTATTTATTGATGAGGCCAGATGGACTGATTCAGTCACTTTATTAGTCATGCATATGACTTGACTATTTCATAACTCGTCATGCATTCATACTTATTAACCAATTTCTTACAGAATGGAGCATACAAATACTTAAAGGGAGATGAGTTCAAACACAGTGATGTCAGCGTCTAACTTATGCCTGGGATCATTAGAAGTGCATCTAAGATTCCAATTTACTATTGATTTTCTGCTGTAAATGTTTCTGCAATATCGATGTTATTGCTCATTTCAAGATTCTTTCAAATCGAATTCATCCTGTACTTGTCTTTCATCTGGCCTTAACAAGTACACATTTAAAAGTTTTCTATCCTTGTTATAGTTATAAAAAAATAACTAGAACATTGATCCACCAAGTAAAATCACTCATTCTAGTGTGTTGACTCGCACAGCGTGATTATGAAAAGTCAAGTGACAAAACAGATGGTTGAGCACTATAGGGAGTCCTGAATCCCCCAGAATATGAAGGAGTCTTGTAAGCCAAATACCGTCAGCAGATGGATATGCATCTTAATGTGAAGGAGGGCAAGAAGAAAGGAAGTGTCAGAAACTAGCATTCGTTTTTTGTTGGAACAACAAAGAATAGCAGAGGGTGATTTCTGTCAGTAGTAAAACATAATATGAAGTAAATGCAGAAGAGTTGCAGAGACCTTTCCCTTTTAAGAACATGAGATGTTCTGCAAGGCTATTGTCTGCACAGACTACTTTACTTACAAGAAGAACTAAGAATGATATATTTACAGCAGAAATAATAGGACTGCCAACATATTTACAGCTCAAATTGTTTGCAATTAAAAAAATGGTGACCTGTAGAGGGGACATATACAGGTTGCAACATTCTTAATCTTTTTGTTTCTTCAAGAATTATCATTTAAAATCATAGACACAGATTGAACATTAGCGCCATGATCCTGCACATTTCTGTATGCAATTGTGAGATCAAAGTAGCCAAAAACCCTGTGCTGCCAGCTCAATAGATTAATAGTGAAATGTACTGTAATACATATTTCCTGAACTAGGATAAGTGTCTTCACTCTAGTCACTCATTATGACATTGGAAAAGGCACTTCTAGGATGAAGAATTACTCTGACTATAGGACTGTGTCTCATATTCAGAACTTGTGCAGTAAAACTAGTCCATGAATCTGAAATAAGACATCAACTGGGAAAGGCCATAAGTCATTACAGTAGCCAACAAGCTCACAAGTCTATTTGCATATAAAAATTAGATCTAATATGCAAAGCAAGATATTGAACAACAAAAAATTGACATATGACATTGTACTTACTTAAAAAGAAAATTAAAAAAAAACAGCATCCTTGCACAAAGTATATGACGATATATACTCCAAGTATGATCAGTTTTTTTTTTATTATTTGTATTTCATTTTTTTAGCTATTTTTTATAAAAAGTGAGTAGAATAAATACATATTCAAATAAATAAGTAAAGGACTAAAGACTTTAAACTCAAATAATATAGAACAAAATCACTGTCTCTGTTCATCAAATGAACAGGACTTGAAATTCACCTGTCTTTGACATATACGCATTGTAAATAGAAATAGTACAGTCTGTATCCTATTTCCATTACAATATGCATATGTATGTTCAAATGATGTCTGTGTGTGTATGTATGTGTTTATATGTATATCTATCTATTTATAGGTAGACAGGCAGATAGATAGACAGACAGACAAATAGACAGAGATAGATAGATAGATAGATAGATAGATAGATAGATAGATAGATAGATAGATAGATAGATAGATATGGTTCCCTATCACTTAAGCAAATGCTCACATTAGTGAGGACCACAATATCAAGTTGAAAATCGCTCACTCAGAGGTGATCTCTGCCTGACTTACAAAGCCATGTCCAACTCAGAATTGATGGACATGCTCCACCTAAAGAAATCCAAGTCACTGTGAGCCACTCGCTCTAGTGAGCTAAACCTCGCCACAACAATAAATAGAACATGCTGGAGGGATAGATTCCTGTCATAGAGACTCCCCATGCTTTGGAACAAAATTCCTAACTACATTAGGCAGAGCCCCTCACTAACACTCTTCAAGAGAAACCTTGACGAGTAGATGGGTAACAGAAAATACACCCCTGGGATCACTTCATTGGCTCTTCTTGATAGAGGCTCAGTTAATTAATCAATAGGACGGCAAAAGCTGACACACTCTGGCTAGGCTTATAAATGCCCTCGGGCAGATAGCCTAGTATCTACCTATGAACCTATGAACTTAAAAGCTTGAAGCATGAAACATCAAAGGCTAGAAGTGAGCTGTCTCTATATTGTGTGAGATTGTGACCCTTTCCTCACAGTGGTGTGAACTTGGAGTTGGAATATATATATATTTTATTAGCAGGTGGTATGGGGGTTGCAGTGCAGCTTGACCCCTAGAAATGAAACAGATGTTTTCTTTTGTTTGTCTCTCTGGTTTGAATGTTTCAAGCTTTGAGCTTTTTAGCTCAATATAGTAGTCTTTGCAAGCATAAATGTTCACTTGACTGATAAGGAAATATATATTTGATATATATATATATATATATATATATATATATATATATATATATACACACACACACACACACACACACACACACACACACACACACACACACACACACACACACACACATATACATATGTATCTATATAGCTATAGCTAATATATAGATATATGTATGTGTCTACTACAAAAGCTCTAAACCTAAAAATGTTGATATGAAAAAAGTCAGCCTAAACCAGTGGAAGAAAGAATATTAACATTTCCATCCACCTGCACAAAATCTCTAACCATACATAGGAAAAATGAATGCTTTGCCCAACCCATAGCCCCCACTATTGTCAGAGATCCCAAATATATGTCTATATATATGTCTATGCATGTATGTATATACACACACACACACACACACACACACACACACACACACACACACACACACACACACACACATTTGTAGGTACTGCCACAGTCTTGAGTACTTTTGAGGGTCTGAACTTTGAACAGTGACATAGCAGTATTGTGTGTGTGTGTGTGTGTGTGTGTGTGTGTGTGTGTGTGTGTGTGTGTGTGTGTGTGTGTGTGTGCATGTATAGATATACATATGTATGTGTCTGTGTGCATATGGAAAGCGTGTGGGTCTGGTGTGTATGAGGGAATGAGCTTTGTGATGGCCGGTGAAGCTACAAGTCATGAACTGTGTTACTCAATTCTTTACTGTAAGATGTATGCATCATAAAAACAGCCATCCAGATTCCATTTATCTTTTTTTGTGAGTGCTTTATTTAAGGTTGATAGTGTTTCTTATTGAATGGCTGTGTTACTTGCCTCACTTTCTACTGCATTCACTGAATTGGACTTTACATATTCTGTTTTTTTTTTTTTTTTTTTATGAATGGACCATTTTTGGCTCGATATGTACTCTAGATCTGAGAAAATGTTTAAGCTTTTTTATACATTGTTGTTTGTCTTATTGGATGTATTTTTATAATATACTGAGGACTATGTTGAAATTTGTTAGTGTTGTAGTTCTGTTATTTTTACTCAGTTTAATCTCAGTTTTGATAGTATTACTGTTTTCCAGTTAGTTGCTGGCAGTATTTTATTTTGCCAGTAATACCACTGCTGCTAAAACTTAACTTTTCTTTTATAATAAAATAACTGACACCTCAGCTTTCTGCCTTTTAGTGGGACAATAAAGCAACACTTAATACTTTAGATATAAACTAATAATCATTATTTTACCATTTGTTTAGTCCTTATACACATTTTTAAAATTGTAATGCCAATGGTAGATAAAAACTTGAAAATAATATCCACATTTAAATCAAATGGTTCAAATGTATAATATTTTAAAATGTAATATGGTACTTTACAGAATAGGCAGTATTTTTTGTATTTTATTTTAATTTAATTTCTAAGGGATAGTTTAGGTGTGCAGTCTTTATGTGGGGATTTGCCTATCCCTGTACTTTGCATCTGCAGTGTGTGAAATTTGTTGTAAATTTGAAATGCGGTCTGTATTTTATTTTATTCTGTGTTTGTTTTTTATTTTAATATAATAGTAGCGTTGTATTTGATGGTTTGCTTTAGATACATTAATGTGTTTTGGATTTGTGTTTTCTTGCTGTGTTTCATATCTATAGTACGCATGTATGGCTAGTTTAGGAGAGTTTTAGAAACTACTATAATGCACCAGAAATGAAAATAAAATTGTAATGATTATCCTGTAGTAGAAATCTAGGGTCTACCACTAGGAAAAGATGTATCTGTGTCTGTGTCTGCACATCTGTATAGAGACTTACTATGAATTATTGGAAACTCTCAAGTCTGTATGATATTTGAGCATGACAACTCAAGCTGTCAGTCACTAGTGTCACTGTAACTTGTGCAGATATCAGTGAGTTGCTATTGTATGTATATATGTGCTGTTTAGTGGGTGCTCTGATCTCAAAATGCCCTGGAGAAAATAACAAGACTAGTGTTACACTGTCTTCCAGCAATTACTCTTTCTCTGAGATACAGTAAACTTGGAGATAGAATAATAAAACAGAGGAGTAAAACAGAAGCTACTAGAAAGAGATGCAAGGGAATTTGTCTCTGCAAAAACACTAATTTTTTTTGTATTTGTTTGTACTGTCACAGCAGTCTTAAGCATTTTTTTCTTTTTGTTTTGTTAGTTGAACCTTTTGTAATCAAAGCTCAATGAATTAAAGAGAAGCAGTAGAACCGTGTGTGTGTGTGTGTGTGTGTGTGTGTGTGTGTGTGTGTGTGTGTGTGTGTGTGTACTGTAAATCTTCATCTGATGGCCTTAAGTCATCATTGGGTGGGTCTATGCACAGGCACTAATTTGATTATGCAATAAAGGCTACACATATCAGTGTGCCATCTGAGAATGAAGCTTCATGACCCTTATCTGTTATCGCTGGTTATCAAATTAACCTGGACACTGCAATACAGCTCCAGCCTGAAAAATAGTGAAACCTTCCTCATAGAGGGTCATAGTTGGTCAAGATGTTCAGTACTGAGGAAATGAATGAAGTGATCTAATAATGTGGAGTTTGTACAAAAGCCTTATGTCATCAGGAGTAGGGAGACCAAAAAATATAAGGGTCCATTCACTTGCTTCTGTCATAGCTCTCCATTTCATAGTTGCTTAGGAATAATTGCTCAAGTTGGCAGTTGTTTTTGTGTTGCTGCCTTCTTCACAAGGAGTGATATATCTTTCTGTACTGCACTGCATTTGAAGTAATCTGGTCTCCCGACTCCCTAGAGAAAGACTAAGACAGATTTTTCATGGCCTATTAGTGATTATACTTAAATAAGATGCACTGACAACAGAGTGAAAAAATAGTAAGGGACAGGGGAGTACTGGGACCAGCAGCCTGAGCCTAGACACTCTTTTTTAATGACTGCCATTTTGTTTCCATTGCCGATAACTTGGTAAGCTTACATACATGTTTTGTGAGCATTGTCTACTCAAGCACTGAGTTAAATCATTTACCACCAGCCTTTTATGTTGTGCATTCGGATGTTTTGAGCACTCAAAGTTGATCAAAACATATATGCATATATGCTAATGTCAGTGAGCATATATGCATATATACTAATCTCAGTAGCTCCCTACTGACATAACCATCCTATAGAAAATGGATCTTTTTGTTTACCAGAGTATGAGTAACAAAAATACAAATGAAATTGACATAATCTAATGGGGATGTGTAAGCAAACATCCCACACCAACTAATATCACTGACTCCACTCTGGCAATCAAATAGACATAATGAAGGTGATATCAGCCATCTTACTTGTGGTTGTTAGTACTAAACAGAAAGCAAGGTTTTGTTTTCTGGATCCCAAACAAAAATATGAGAAAGTAGAAAGTGTTATATGAACAGTATCTAGTAAGTATACTTCCCTGAGTTATCTGGTCACAGAAAAACAAATCTGACTCTCATATACAATTCATTTTGATTATTGTGTTATATTGACAACTCAGAGACATAGCCTGCAGTGTTAATTACACGTATTTCATGGACTTCAATCTTGTTCACTAAGTAAATGTCCCAGGTCAGTACTGAAAGTTAAACAAAATCTATGAATTTAGCTGAACTTAAAAAGACTGAAAGCAAATACTAAGGCATTTTTATTACAGCAGAAAAATGAAAGGGGGATATTTATGAAAATAATTCAGACTCATCATTGTATTTTGTATAATCTAGCTCAAGGGTCAACTATAAATACTACAATTACAATATTATAAAGAAATCTTTATTTAGGTTCATAGATAAGTACTAGTCTAACTACCCTTGTGAGCTATTTTAAGCCTAGCCAAATTCCCACAAAGGTCAGAATCAAACCCTGAACTTTATACCTAAAAGGTGAGGAACCTTAACCATTATGTCAGCTCCCAAGTTTATTAAAAATGCCTGTTATATTATATCCTGATTTTTTAAATACTTCTCTAACTCATTATTGTGAGATTTTCCTTTGGGAAATGGCAAAATGCCATTAGTTAGAAAGGGGAAAAACTTACCTAAAAGATTACAACTGCTTCCCAGTTTTTGTATAATTAACAATGTTTCAAATGTATTACTGCATTTACATAAATTGTAATGAACTTAACTTTGAATTTTTATTTTAATTTTGGTTTTCTAAGTATTTGTCTTTCTTTGTCTAGCTTAGTATTCTTAGAAAGAAGCTTTCACGTAAGATTGAGTAAGTCAGATAAACTTAAAACTTGAAGCTTGAACTTGAAATGTGTTTTGATTTAATTATCTTTAATGCTTGTATCCTAACTTTTGTAAAACAGTGGCTTACTTTGCCTTACTTCCTGGGAAATTCATGGAGAGGGTCCTCACTCATGTGTACTTATCTGTTTGTCAAATTAATGTATGCATGTATAAATAAATATATTAATTAAATAAAA
The DNA here is from genome assembly GCF_019279795.1 of Protopterus annectens. Classification (NCBI taxonomy): domain Eukaryota; kingdom Metazoa; phylum Chordata; order Ceratodontiformes; family Protopteridae; genus Protopterus; species Protopterus annectens. The sequence continues at coordinate 250,158,352 of NC_056737.1, forward strand.
AAAAAGCAATCACAGAACTGGAGCTCACAGAAAGTACTTCCAGAAAAAAAAAATGTTCGCAAAGTCACAATAAGCACTAAGAAATGTCAAAGTGCTATTGACAAAACAGACATCCCTGATATAACTATGGCAATGATAACTGTTGCAACAAATAAACTCAAGTTCCATGGAACCAGACATCATACCTGGTGGTTTCATATACAGAGCTGACGAAACCTTAACCAAATCCTGTTAAACAAAATGCTAGCATGTAAACATGTTCCTGCTTTATGGTGACAGGCTATAGTGCTACAAATTCATAAAACAGGGGAAGACAACAAACTCAAAAAAAAAATGTAGACTTAGCAGCCTGTCAAATATTCTATATAAGATCATGGAAAGAGTCATAATGGAGCTTATACAAAATGACACAGGGAGTCTACTTCTTTTAAAGATGCAGTGGTATAAGGTTAAGTAGAACTCTTGCCTTGGAAAACTTGTGACAGTATTTAATGGGGTAACAACAGCTGTTGATGAACAACACGTGGTTTATCTTGACTCTGGTAAGGCATTCAGTAGTATATTACATACAATAAAGTTCAATCTTTCGAATACTGGTGAATCAAATGGCTACATATCCAAACAAAAGTTATCAGTGGTGTCCCACAAGGGCTTTAAGCAGGTGCACTACTTTTCTGATTATTTTTTCACAGATATAAAAGTGATACCTAAATATTATAATAATTAAAATTTGGTAGAACAGCCATTTCAGTACAAGATGGTGACAATCTCCAAGATGGTCTACAAAAAACTTATGTAAAGCTGTAATTTTAACCTTGCCTTTCAGGTCCAATAAATACAGCATCATGACACTTGGCAAAATTATATGATTATAAAATAAATGGTCAAATTGTGAAAAGAAATACAATTACTGAGGACTTAGGGACAATGATGGAGAACAATTTAAAATTTAACCAGTATGAATCTGCCAAAGTCAAAAAATCATATCAGGTAATCCATCTAGTCTAAAGAATGTGTAGTCACTCAAATAAAATCTTAGTGCAATTTTATCTATCATCAGACTCTTTTTGGAATATAATGCTGTATTCTGTAGCATTTGAACCAAGAATAACATAACAAGGAAAAAAAATACTAGAAACAAAAGGTTGGAAAATATAAACTAATCTGGTAGGCTTCATTGATAGTCGATTCTGTTTCTTTTTTTTCAAAAGCATTTTTATTTTGTTTTCATTATAAACACACACAAATGTACATATAACAAATACAATAAAACAATAGCAAAACTAGTATTCATGACAACAAACACAGAGATGAATAAATAAAATAACACATTTTTACAAATTTTACTTTAAAATAAAATAAATAAATACTAAACCAAAACCATCACAATTGACAGATAAAATAAACAAAATCAAAAAACCCACAAAAAAAAAAAAAAGAGACAAAACAAACTGCAAAACAAAAAGTACTTATTTTTTAGTTTTTTACAGCTCTCATTTTTTTAAAATAGAGGCAATGGGATATCATTCATTCAGCCCTGGGAATCTGTTAGCTTGTATTTATATATTTATTTTAAAGTTCTTTAAAAATGTTATGTTTTATATACTTTCATCTGTATTTGTGGAAAAGGTTGTGAATATTTTTTTGTTTTATGGGATTTTTGGTTGTGTCAATTAAACAATTGTTTTAACTACTAATTAGATTGGGAGGGTATCTGAGGCAGAGGCTGATATCAACCCTATGAGGGCCTACCCACAGGAAGGATTGCATTTCCACTCCTGCATGCAATCAGGAAGCTGATTTGGATTGCAGACAGGCTGATGTGCCGAGGTGAGGCTGCTACAGAAGGGAGCTGCAACTAAATTTTGTTACAATGGACTCTTCCTCTTGTGGCTTGTTAGTTACAAGTCTTTTCCAGTCACCGAGGTACTGATAATAACTTTATATTTAATGACCGGGATGTGAGAAAGACGGTGAAGTTCTTAGAGAGCCAATATTAAAAAACTCACTGATTTAATTTACAAACAAACTCTGGGTATTTGGACATTATTTACTTACATGATTGTATTAAAAGGGGTATAATAAGTTTCCGATGTAGGAGAAGGCCCCCTTCACGAAAGATTTGTTAGTATTTTGACGTAGTGTGTTTTGAAGTCATGAAAGCCCTGATTAAAGAAAATGAAAGGATTATGGGCAGGTATATCAGGAGATAGAATATATTAATGAAGTAGTGACCAATGATCTTATGTTTTCTGTTGAAAATGAGAAGAGAAAATATTTTATTATTACAGGAAAAAAAATGTCATTATTTTTAAAAGGAAGTGTGCAAAAAATAGAGGGATTTGAGGGAGCAACAGGTGAAAAAAAATGTCTATATTTTTAAAAGGGTGTGTGTAAATAGATAGGGATTTGAGGGATTACAGACAGAAAAAAGAATGACAAATTTGGTGAAAAAATAATTTTTGATAAATCTGGACCACAACACAGTACTTATTAATGCCTGGGACTCTATGGATCATAGAGTGATGCACAGTGATTCAGGGATGGGGAACATCAGGATTTAAACCATACTGAATTCGTGAACTTAGGAGATCAGATAGGTTAAGGCACAAATATTTTTACAGGGGGGTCCCCAACGGCACGAGATAAATAAATAAGCCAGGAAGGGGGGGGACTAGCCAATGTATTTGGACAATGAGTACAGGGAATATTACGGTGGATGGACCATGTCACACCCTACATGACTTTAAAATTTACAATTACAGTAGTGAGGAGATTGACAGGAAACATTTTCTTTTATTTTCAAAATGTTTTAAATTCATCCCCCACAGACAGCTTAATAGACTTGAGGATTTTTCTATGGAAAAAGAATTTAGATATTATGTTTCAGGGGCAACAGGATGGTGGTTCTAATAGTGGTATTAGAAGACCTAGTACCTATAATCCCCCTATACACCCCCAGCTAAAATATTTTGAAAGGGAGGTCAAAGAAGAAATCAGGAATGTTTATAGGGGTGGATGGCATGGTAAATTTAACATGACTAGAGAAGAAAAGGTACTTCTCAAATCCATTCAAGAAAATAGACACCTGAGGGTGATGCAACCCGATAAAGGTGGAGGGGTGGTCTTCATGGACAGTATTTTGTATTCCAGTAAGATGATGGATATGCTTAATGATACCAACAGATATGTTAGGGTATCCAAGAATGAGATTAACAGCATACATACAGAAGATTGATTTGGTTTTACAGGACATGCTGAATGACAATTTTATAAACCAGGTCACTTTTAAGTATCTCAGTGTGCCCTGTGGCAGCCAATGGCTCTAAAGAGAAGCTAATAGTAACATGTACTCAGATTCCTTAATATTTGTAACCCTTGATATTCAGGATTTATTTAATGTGATTCCACATTCTACAGGGTCAGAATGGTTCCAGGATGCCATTCACCAACATGGAAAACTTGACCATCATGGTTTGGGAAGAGAAGTTTGTGTTCCAGTCTGAATATGCACAATATTGGTACCTGGATGATATTTGCATTTTGGAAAGGTAGTATGGAAAAGTTAACAGAATTCATAGACTATCTAAACCATACCACTAATTTTTTGAAATTTACTTCCCATATTACACAAGACTATATGAACTTTCTGGACGTCACTATTAAAAAGACATCCTAGGGCAGCAGTTTACATCTAATGTATATAGAAAGGAAACCTTTAAACAGAAGAGAAGTATTATCAAGGGACAATTTGTCCGTTGTTGTCGGATCAAGACGAGAGTCAAAGAAATGTTTAAATCTAGGAAGGATCCTAAGTATTCAGTTAAGGAGGGTTAGGGGGAAGAAAAGAATGGGGGGAAGGATAGGTGTGCCCTATTTTGGGAACAGGAGATACCAGTGTGATAGTACCAATAAATGTGCAGAGTACCACACAACTATCAGGAAATCAAGAAACCTATGTGATGTTTTATAATCAGAATACCTCTAGGGTTAAAAACATTATTACTCAACACTGGAGCAGGTTTAAGTGTTATTCAGAGTTGGATGTTTTGTTTACCAACACCCTAGGATTTACATATAAAAAAGGCAGGAACCGCAAGTATTTGCTGGAGTATAATGGTTCTATTGTTTCATGTAAGAAATTGGGAACCTACAAATGTAGCATGTGCCCAATGCCCATATATACTTAGACAGGATTCTGTATACATCCTGTCAAGAGACCATCAGATTCAGAGTAGTAGTTTTTCCAACTGTAATAGTGAAGGCTTGATTTATTTGGCCCTATGTAAAACCTGTGGTGCATTTTAAACTCAAAAGGAGGATTTATGAGCATTTATATGCTATTAGAGTCGAAGATATTAAAATGCCTTGTTTAAGCATACACTGACATGTCCCCAAGCAAAATGGGGCTTCTTTGTTGTAGAGAAGGTGCAATGTGATGTGAGGGGGGGCCCATGGGAAAATAGGATAGAGGTGAGAGAAATATTTTGGCAGTTGTTATTGGAAGCTAACAGATTCCCAGGGCTGAATGAATACATATCCATTGCCCCTATTTTAAAAATGAGAGCTGCAAAACTATAAAATAAGTACTCAATGTTTTGCAAGTTCTTTTTGTCTCTTTTTGTTGGTTTTTGATTCAAGTTTATTTATCTGTCCAACATATTGTGATGGTTTTAGTATTTATATATTTATTTTAAAGTTCTTTTAAAAAATGTGCATGTTTTTATCTACTTTCATCTGTATTTGTGGAAAAGGTTGTCATGAATATTTTAGTTACAGGATTTAATTGGTGTCAATTAAACAATTGTTTTAACTACTAATTAGATTGGGAGGGGTATATAAGCAGGCACAGTCTTCATTCATTCTTTCATTTTACATCTGAGGAAGTCTGGTGGACGAAAACGCTTTGTATTGTGGATTAAACCTGCTGCTGCTTACACCTACAGGCTCGTGTTTTATTATTACCTTCTGCCTCTTTGGGTGACAATAACAAAACTAGTTACAATATTTACATTCATCCGTGATAAACAATCATTTTATCCATGAAAAGTTATCAGTATTTGTTCAAAAGGTTTTCCAATTTTGCCATGCTATCTTTTATGAGTAATGTTATGAGTTCTATAACAAATTGTTTGCAGTCCTTTTTTACAAACAACCCTTGCTAAATTAATAAAATATTTAAACATGAAATCTTGTTTGCTTTTCCAGTTCAAAGTAATAACTTTTCTGGCAATTGCAAGAATTGACCAGAGTAACTGAATCTGAGATTTAGTTATTACATTAGGTATAGGAACACTGAATAGGATTAGTGAGTTAGAAAAATGATCATAAAGCATTTACAAAATATCTGAAGTCTTTCCAGTGTTGAACATTTCTACATTCAATGGACATGTGAACCCAGTTGGCCTCTAGTAATTCATCACATTTATATTTACTGTCACTGTTTTTGAGTATATGATGTATTTTATGTGGCATATAGAAACTCCTATTCATAAATTTCCACGAATACAATCTCCAATATAATGAAAAAGATGTACCATAAGTAAAATTTAATAACAATTTTTGGGATTCACCAGATATTTGTTCACCATTAAACATAGTAATTCCAAAAATCTGAGTCAAACTTTAGAGTGTCTTCTCTTAGTATCTTATAGATAGGTGAGATACTTAATTTTTGATTATCTGTCTTTTCAAGACACATAATACAAAGCTGAAACAAACTAGTTATAGATTCAGTCTCTAGGTTGATTGATACTCTCACTTTGTTTTCTATAAACTGCTGTAATGAGTGTATAAACAACCAACTGTCTTGAGTATTATCAAAACTACATAAGAGAGTTTAGTGGTTTAATACTCTTATTTTCAATAAGCTGATGCCAGAATATCAAATAACTTTCCCTTAATGTTTTGCATCACATTGATGTTGAAAGAATCTAGACAATCGGGGGAGTATGCTATAGGGAATATAAGAAATAGAAATTGTTTAATGTTGCAATTACAATCAATTATATTTTAAAGTTATTAAATATTTGATTAATGCCATAAGAAAAATGATCAAAGTTTTTATTAAATAAACAAAATTCACGTAAAAGCCAATGAACTCTACGTATTCCATATTGTTCCTTAAATTGATTTTCTATAGTTCTGACATCAGTTATATGAATCTCATGTATTATTTTCCAGCCAGATATATAAGTAGGTATGATCCAATGTAATATTTCATTAATTATAACTGATTTGGAATAAAGCTCTAAGCTAGTTCATGCTATCTCATTACTGTTCCAAGCTCTAATGTGCCATTTATATGCAATCCTAGGTTTTAAGGGGAACCATAGAAATTTGAGTAGCATGGAATCTAATTTTTTAAATAAGTTTTTGGGAGGGGGTAGTATCAATGACTGTATATAAAACAAAATTTTAGGTAAAAATTATCATTTTAATTATTGTAGTTTAGTTTAACAGACTCTGGTAGGAAAACGTCTGTTGAACTAAACTACGATAATTTAATAACTATCATTAGTAAACTAATCAAAAGATGGAATAAAATGTTCTTCAGAATGGAGGATAGGCTCTCTTTAATTAAAATGAAAATGTTACCTAAATCTTTGTTTTATAAACAGTCATTGATATTACCTCCTCCAAAAACTTATTTAAAAAATAGATTCCATGCTACTTAATTTTTTATGGTTCCCCTTAAAACCTAGGATTGCATATAAATGGCACACTAGAGCTTGGAACAGTAATGGGATAGCATTCCCTAGCTTAGATCTTCTTATATGTTACTTAAAAATGACCTCAGTCTGGTCCATAATGCAATGGCTTATCTGTCTGTACTTGAAAATATAAGATCAAAACATACCTTTCTAAATCTAACACTAGATGAGGAAGCTTAATACTATAAATATGCATAAATAATAGAAAAATGTGTTATATGCATTACCCAACACCATACAAGATTATGAAATTAACCAGTTATGTAGGTTAGACTAAAGACTTTTTTTCAGCTATGACTTGCAGGAGACAATACATGCAAAACAAGTAATACAAGCTGAACATGCAGAGAAAATGTATAATACAGTAACATTAGTGAAAATTGAACTATAAAATATTATAAATATCAGCAAGTGCCATAGAGAAACTGACAGAATAGCTAGTCTTTCTTAACTTTAACATGTTCAGTCATTCTTCTTTGTATAGTGAGAGTAGACAGTGATGCATTTTAATTGGCACTTTAAATATGTCCACTGATAATTAAACATTCTATGGAGACAATGACATGCAAAGGTCATTTAAGATGTATCTGTTCTTTAGTTTAGAAATAACTGTAGCTATTTTATTGTTGCTAGAATGTGATTCTTTCTAGTAAAATATATATTTAAATCTAGCGTAATGTCTTTCAGGTATAATATATAGTGTGCTAAAATATCTTTTTCTTATTAAAGTTGAATGTTTGCACATTAATAATTTTCTCAGCATTCAACCACATGGACTGCACATGCAGTTATTGGCACCATTTGCCTTGTTGTACAGCCAAGCAAGTAAGTGTGAACAGCTAAAATGCAGTAGCATTTGAAGCAACCTGCTCTCATACACTTTTTTGTGAAATCCACCTGAAAAAACATTAAGAAAATAAAAATATATGGACATTTTCTCCTGAACGTTTCTGGAGTATGTTGTGTAAACAACCAGGCAAGTATTTTCTGAAGGGCTTCAGTATTTTCACAATTTCTCTGCATGTGTTTGTGTGTGTGTGTGTGTGTGTGTGTGTGTGTGTGTGTGTGTGTGTGTGTGTGTGTGTGTGTGTGTGTGTGTGTGTGTGTCTATGTGCATGTATATACATACACAAGATCCACAGTTTTGTTCTATGTATAATGGACTAAACAAATGGAAAATATTCAAATGTGTAAAATATTGTTAGAAGAAACTACCTTTACTATTTAACATTGAGGAGTTGCTACTCATTCCATACATATGGCATTTGGAAATGCTCTTTTAATTATTTTGTTTTTGTATATTTAGTATACTGTGTAGTTAAATTGTTTCTGCACTTGATATTTGAGAATGAAGAGATAAAGAAATACTAAGATATATAATGAGGAAATGATCGTGGACATACCACTCAATGGATAGATTTTCAAAGAACATTCAGATTTTTGATTCATATTTTTCATCTGTTCCTCATAAAGTTTATGGTTTTCTGGCAAAATCATTAAGGAATGAAGTCATTAAGTAATGACATACATTTGGGTTTCATATCCTTCAAAAAATACATGCTAATTATAATTCTAGCTATTTTTAAGTTTATAAGAGCAATATTTAAAATCTGTCCCTATTTTCGAACATTGGACCCCTTGTTATTTTTGTTTTTTTCCAGATTTTTTATAGTAAAAGGTTGAGAGGTATGAATATGGAAGTATTAGGACACTTACAGACCTGATATGGAGAGAGACAAATCCAGACAAAGAAAGAGATGAGAAATGAGACAGACAGACAGACTCATTCAAAAAGACACAGGCAATAGGTGAAGCAACAGATTTATTTTATTTTTATTTATTTATCATTTGTTGACCGGGAAAGTCCGACTAGGTTCCACAGAGCCTGTTTTCAGCGGAGGCCCAGGGAGAAATGCTCCAGATGCATGTCTTTGGAATGTGGGAGGAAACCGGAGTACCCGGAAGAAACCCACGCGAACACAGGGAGAACATGCAAACTCCACACAGAAGGCACTCCAGCCGAGAATCGAACTGGAGAACCTCTTGCTGTGAGGTGACAATGTTAACCACTGCACCACTGCGCTGTGTGTGTGTGTGTGTGTGTGTGTGTGTGTGTGTGTGTGTGTGTGTGTGTGTGTGTGTGTGTGAGATGAAAAAAAAACAGACAGAAGATAGCCTGAAGCAGGTTTCTTCATTGTTTACTAGAAACTTCTATCAGTATTTCTTAAGTAAAATGCTGTCATCCATGTGAAGAACAGATGCAGTGGCCAGAATGTCAAAATATGGGGCACAGTACTGAATCCCAAATATGAAGCAGATACATGAACAGAATGTGAAAATGCTGGCAGAATATTTAAGCAAGTGGCCATATTATAGAAATCTGTGCAGCAAAAAAAAATAATATGGACTAGAATGAAAATGGGTGGGATACTTGGCATGATATATTGGCTTTATACAACTTTTGTTTGCAGAGTGAATGATTTAATATATCACAACAGGATATAGATATGCAAAAGACAGGCAGACCTAGCTAAAGGAGCAGTTATAGAAATGGTTCAGGTTAGACTTTGTTTGCTTCCTAGTTTCTCTATTATGTTTGTGTTTGTGTGTGTGTGTGTGTGTGTGTGTGTGTGTGTGTGTGTGTGTGTGTGTGTGTGTGTGTGTGTGTGTGTGTGTGTGTGAGATACCTCTCAACTGTATATATTTTCAGAGAATGTCCAGATTTTTGCATAATATCTTTGGTCCATTTTTCACAATTTTTGTGTTTTTCTGGCAAAATAGTGGCTAATCATTTAAGATAGAAAATAATGACAGACATTTGAGTTTCAGGCTTCATTCCCTTCAAAACATCATGCCAATGCAAAACATGTATGTTATTCTGGCAACATTCTAAGTTTATATAAAAAATAAACTACAACATTCCATTCCAAATAAACAAAATAAAAATGAAAGACAACATTCTAAGTTTGTAAGACCAATATTTAAAAATTGTCCCTGTTCTGGGGCCTTTGTCCCATTTGAGGTTAAGAGGTACAGTGTGTGTGTGTGTGTGTGTGTGTGTGTGTGTGTGTGTGTGTGTGTGTGTGTGTGTGTGTGTGTGTGTGTGTGTGTGTGAGAGAGAGAGAATGTGAAAATTGCTTGAGCTATAGCTGGATGGCATTGATTCTGACAGGAAGCTGTGATTTGATGACACAGGAGGATGGATAGCAAGCATGTGACAGATATAGATCAATCTTTCAAGGATTAAATTTGTGATTCTAGATAGTCTGAAGTAGATATTTTAATTAAAAGGAAACTTCTGCAGACTGGCAAGCTGACATTTTTTCCTGCAGGGGTTAACTCCACACGCCACCTGTGTACAGAAAGATTATTACTTCGATATATATACTGCTGGGGGTGCTGCTCATCACAGAAAGAGATACAATCTCTTACTTGAATCAGAGGTTCACAAAATCAGCCCCAGTTCTCCAGTAGTCACATGACTGATTTTCATGAAGTCTTATGACACCTGCATATATATATGACACAGTGAGGGTCATTTGCCACCACTGTATGTACCAGAGAAAAAAAAAATCTATTAAAGCACAATGCAGTATCATGGTTATGACATGCTGCAGTGTAGTAGAAATATATAAAAAAATCAACAAAAATAGAAAAGCTTGGTGATGGTACAATTTATCTCCTTAAGATTATCTGGAATAACCAAATGGGATATGAACTGACAGCAGATGTCTATCAGATATATGTGAAAATATGCTTCCTATTAGTGTAATTACTTGTTTCCCTGAATTTTAAAATAACATTGTGCAATCCTTTAAGTTTCTGTTAGCATTTAATTCTTAATAGCTTTTCAGTATAATTTAAGAGTGCAATGAAAATGCATTTTTCTTTTTTTTTCAGTGCTTTCATTGATTTGCATGACTGTTTTGTTGTGTATGAAACTAACGGATCTGAAATTTACAACTTGAAAAGAATGTCTCTGTTCTGTTTGCTTTGTTTCTAATGACAGCAGATGACCAGCTTACTGTTCTGTTTAACTTAGCAGCATGTCGGACACAATGATCATAGGGAATGGGAATACATTTCCTCAGGTAAATAATGCTAGATGTGTTCCTAACATGAGTCTGTCAACAAATGTCATTATTTCTTCTAATCAAGCAATGTGGTCACAACCAACCAACCAAAGGCACACACAAATGTACATTTACTTATTTTAAAAATACAGTTGTTAACTTTTTTATTGGAAGTTGTACAGTTCTGTAGCCACAAATCACTTCCCAGAAAACAGCTTTGTTTAAAGATTTGTCATCTACTCTTTGTGGATGACTTAAAATCATATAGTCATCAGATGGAAAGTTGAAAGCATAATTACAAATGGTCAAAGCTTTTTCAGATGATGAAAGAGTTATATTTGGTGTTGATAAAAATGCAAAAGTAACACTTAAAACAAAAAAAGCTGCAGCATCAGGAAAATAAACTGAATATGAATGTGATACAATGGAGTATATAAATATTTGGGAATAGATGAAGGATTATCAATAAAAAAAATGAACACATGGGAATAAAGCTTACTAAGGAATATTTCAGAAGACTAAACCTAATATTGAAAAATGTCTTGATATCTAGGAATAAAGTCAAAGCTATAAATCAAGTTGCTCTTCTTTGGGTAAATTGACTAAATCCAAAAATTATAGGATCAATTGGACACAAAAACAAAAAAAAAAAAGCTTTATGCTTATCAAATGATATATAACAATCAGTGTATACCAGGATTATATATTCATCATTCTGAAGGAGGTATAGGTCCTCTTGAAGTTGATTACATGCATAGATTTGCAATTGTGGGACTGCATACATATCTACTGACCTCATCAGATCTAAACAAAAACTTGAGATGAAGAAATGTAACATGACATCTTTGTTTAGTTTAACAGAAGTATTTCAATATCAAACAGTGATGGAAATGATCTCAGAAGTAGATAAAAATCAGATAACAACTAAACATACCCAAAATAAACAAAAGGGAAAATAAGGAAAAGGACCAGAAGGAAAGAAAACTGGAAAAGGCATAAATGAAGTGGCAAGTACAGAAATCTATTGGAATAACATCACGATGACCAAGAGTTGATGCAGGAATGGTTAAGGAGAGGTGTACAGAAACCAAAAGATAAAATACTAAAAATGGTACCCAAGAACAGTGGACTGCATATACACTGGTTTAAAAAATTCAGTGAAAGGATAGGAGAAACAAATGAATGCAGGCTCTGTAAAAAAAAACAACTGGAAACAGACACACATCTTGTTGCCAGGTGTGATACACTCATGGCAGAGGGCCTATACACCGAAAGGTGCATAAAGTGGCAAGACTGTTGCATTGGGGATTGTGTAAACACTACAATATAGAAGTAATTGAGAAACAATGGAAACATAAACGAAAGCATTATAGAGACTGATGACATTTATATAACATGGGATCACACATTAACTGCAGTTTAGAAAAACAGTCAAAATATCATTGATCGTTGAAATTTTCAAATCTAGTGATTAGTGTCTTATATACAGAGAAACATAAAATACCAGGATTTTCAGGCAGAAATGTGGAAGAAAGATACACAGGCAGTTCCTACAGTAGTAGAAGCAACAGGTCTAATAAAAAAATAATTAACAGTCATACTTAAATATGCCGCTAGTACATGAACCGATGTGAATTACAGGAGGCAATTTTGAGCACCCTGTGGGTGCTGAGAAGAGTGCTCATAGCAACAAAAATCCCTGAAACAATACAAATTTCATGAACACTAATTGTGCTCTGACTTAGGAATGGGGTCTATTCCTATCATAGTATTAGAAACCCAAAATACTTGGAAAAATCAAACTGAAGAATAAAAGGCAAAATCTGGATAGTGTGAGGCAAAAAGATGGTATCCATATTTTAACAGACTTGGGAGGTAATGTTCCAATTTGTGCCTGACTGTAGGCCATATACTGGTATTTCATCTTCAGAATACCAAAGCAATGAATTCTAAGACCAAATATATCAAGTGAGAAAGTAATTATTCTTATCTTTGAATTGTGGTAACTTGGAGGTAATAACTATGACTTAGGAGGTACAGAAAGAAAAGCCTTCTGTATATTTGTGATGGTTGTCTAGTCCCTACACGGCATGGCTACAATAAATGTATTTTTGGCATAGACTGAAGTTATGTGTTAACGACCTCCAAGAAATGATGCATTAAAGCATACTGACTTATAGCATAGTCATAAAAGATTAAATTATTTCAAGATTCTTAAAAACTAAGTATATTTATTGCAAAATAGTAATTAATATATCAGTCAAGATCCATATCATGACAAAAGAAAAAAAATAGAATATAAAGGCTATCAAGGTTCACATCAAAGCATTTCTTCCCTGTCTAAACCCCAAACCTGAAATCCCCTTTCTTGTTGCCTGAACTTTCTAGATACTCCCACTGGATCTTCCCTGACTGTATAGACCTATATATTAATATATGTCACATACTCAGATCTTCCCTGACTGCATAGACCTATATATTAATATATGTCACATACTAAAATCTTGGTTTTTGGCTTGCTTCAAAATGTTATCTTTATGATTTGGGTTTCAGTGATAAGCCGTGACTTTGATATTGAAGTACCCACTGTCTGACATCATAGCATGACTATGGGGATTAGTGAACACTTTATCTTTTGGTTTTGTTTATATATTATTTTTTGTATTCAAATTTTTTATCATTTGTATTTGTCATTGCAGCATTTTGTGCAGTACCTATTGTAAAGATACTTTAATAAATGTTTTTCTTAAGTGTTTCTGAATTGCTGCATGCTTTTGCATTATAAAGTATACATGCAATAATAGAAGTACATGGTGTAAATAGTTGCTTTTTATGGTTATACCCTCCTTACCACTTTTCTTTCTTCTTAAGACAGTCATATATTCTTCTTTCCAATCCACTTTCCATTTGTGTCTCTAGACTTTGACTATAATAGGTTATTGGGGGTCTTTACTGCTTATATTGGTCTCTAAGATGTAAGCTTCCCTGTAAGATAACTGCTGTGTTATAAATGCATAGTTTTTGCACTAACTGTTACATATATACCTATACTTTACTGCTTCCCGCAATGACTTACAGTTTTTCCTTTCTATGTTTGAAAAGTCTGAAAAATTCAATAAAAATATATTTACAAAAAAAAAAGTATGCATACAATGAAGTTATCCCCCTTTCTCATTGGTATTCTATATGGTATAAGTCTAATAAATTGCACTCTATATGCATTAGCACCTCACGGTGGTGGTGCTGCGGTAGCATTGTAGCCTCACAGTTAGACCTTGCCCGTTCGATTCTCAGTTAGAGCGTCTTCTGTGTGGCGACAGGCGTGAATGGGCGTTCCTTCGTTGAAGGTTATGCGTTAGGCCCGGCAAGCCAGCATGTAAAAATCTACTGCCAATCATTAGAGGACCAGAGTTCCTCTGTGTCGACCCCTAACCGGGAAAAGCCAAAAGACACAAACATGCATTAGCACCTCACAATGCTTAAATGACCTTTCTATTTTCAATTAGTAACCCACATACTATTCTTTACCAGGAATGCTTAAATAATTCTAACTTAATTCTTAAAAATAATCTTATCATATATGTCCTATCTTTCCATAGTTGCTCAAATGTCTGAAAATTGATTTTCATATTATTTTTTTCCTATCTAATATGTAACTTTATATTCTTCTATAAGAAATGTTATGCAAGAATGCCTTTTTGCTTATTATATATCATTTACCACTGTCATGAATGTAATTACTTGTGGAGCTTTTCTCCCTGGGCCTCCACTGAAAATGTGTTGCTCTGACCCAGTGGACTCTCCCAGTCAACAAATTCAAATAAATAAAATAAATAAATACAATTAATTTGCAAGCTGTGCAAGCAAATGCAAGGCAATGTACAATGTTATCCAGTGATAAAAACAAAGTAATTTGAATTTTAACTATGCAAACTGAGGATGCAGGCTTTCAGAATTGGTTGGTCTCTTTGCCAGACATGATGTCACTAAAAAGTTGAAATATTTCAGTTTTATATAGACTTAAGCATAATTAAATGTAGATTTAAATAAAGGGACTGACCTGAAGCAGGAATGCAATAAGATACTAAAAAAAATCATGACTATTGGATAATTCTGGTACAGACATGCAGACTGAAAAGGTAAACTCCTAATTATGTATGCATGGCTGTTTTAAATGAGGTCAACATTTGTAACCGGCAGTCGTTTTGATTAACCTTCTTTAATATAAATAGTATAGGATCACGTGTCCTCCTCACTTTAAGTTTCAAAGGCTGTTGCCTGGAGTGCCAATCCACAGCAAAAAATAAATAAATAAATAAATAAATAAATAAATAAATAAATAAAATTAGCTCTGAATATATCTAGTATGTCTTCAGTTGAACTGGTGGCCTGGACATGGAGGAGTCTATTCAGAACGGAAGGAATTTTGTAGCAAATGTACCACCCATCCTCAATGAAAGTATAGCCTGAGCACCACCACAAGCACTCCTCCTGTGGGAAAGCTTGCAATTGCATGGCTTACATCTAGGTACTCCCTGGAAGTGTGAGCTATCAATCAACATACACGAACGCTAGCTGGAATTGTGAAAAAGTGGCATGCAACCATGTGAGTCCCTGCATGGCAGGTATT
Source organism: Protopterus annectens (assembly GCF_019279795.1). Lineage (NCBI taxonomy): Eukaryota > Metazoa > Chordata > Ceratodontiformes > Protopteridae > Protopterus > Protopterus annectens. The sequence goes on from NC_056737.1 coordinate 250,173,768, forward strand.
ACAAAGTGATTTCTGGCTAACAAAAGGGATTGTTATGAGAAAGCATTTACTAGGTCTCAGTGGATGATGGTAGTGACTGTTGGCTTTTGCTTTATCACCCATTGCCCTATGAAATCAGAAGCCTGAAGAACTGAATGAGCTAATATGGTATGAGGGTTTGATGGTCATGGAAAAAGAGACAATAGCCAAAAAATTAAAAACCTTAGTCTGTGAAGCATTCAAGCTTCTGGCCAAGGTAGAAGGCATTACATTGTAATAGAAACTGATCTCTTCATGACTTTACTCATGGTGATAAGTAGACCATTGGCATGCCCATGTACCATATGCAATATCCTCATAGTAACATTTGTTATTCTACATTTTTTTTAGATGAAAAGGTCCCTTAAAGTATTTTCTTTCTTGCTTTTACATTTTGTCCAAGTTACCAGAAGATTAGAGACCCTCATCAGTTTATTTATTAATGCAGTATCCTGTCTTCTTAGTCTTTTGTTGTCAGACATTATAGCACAGGTGTGTAGTATACGCCTTAAAGAAAGAATTACTTGTTAATAATGCCACTCCTCATCCTTGATTCATGTTACTTGTTTCCAGCTTTAGTGTCTTAGCAACATTTATCTATAGCAGTCATATTTATAACTATTTGGCTTTTGTCTGCGTCTATGTGTACTGAGCGTATATACTTCTTAAAGCTTAATATTTAGCCTTGAGACTCTGTGTCTATTTACTATATTAAAAGATTAATTATATTTGAAGGTAAGTTACTGTAGTGTTTCTAATGAGGTTGTGCGCCTGTAATGTTGTCCCTGGCTCAACCTACCTAAACAATTAGCAACCAAACCAACATACAAACTAACAACATGACATTAAAAATACATTTTTTTCTTTAAAATTCAACATGCAGCTGTTACTGTACATTTGAGAACAGAATCCCAAGATAAGGGTATTTTAGATATAATTACAGTATGTATGCTAGCAACATTCCCTGACAATTTCAGGAAAAAATGTTCAACTATGCTGGAGATGCAGAACTACAGGGTTTTGTGTATAAACAGCAAAAACAGAAAAAAAAAGTCAGAGGGTAAAGGACATTCCTTTGGGAAAATAGTTGTTAAGAGGTTATGCAAGATTTTAAAACATTATTACAGGCAGTGATAAGGCAAGTGAGCACAACTGACTATAATAATTAATATAGATTTAAATATATGCTGCAGCAATGATATGAGTAAAAGAAAAAAAAAACAGGCCATATCTCGGGTTCCCTTTAAGATTTCATTATAAAGCTTTCCCTCATATCAGATCCACAAGCATGTGCAGTTACAAAATGCATTTAAGATTGTTATCCTGCCCTTATAGGTTTGAGTGCAGAACTACGCAGTATATGGCCACAATAACAATGCAAGGCTAGGATGAAAGGTGCAACTGCCCCAGACTTTAAGTGGCAGAGATCATAATCAAAAGGTGTTTCACCTTCATTGTTTTTAATTCTTGAAATTAGGTGGCATGGGTCTGCTATGTTACAGAGTAAACCAAAGTGCCTTTTTTATGTTTTGTTCTCCCCTGAAGAGCTGAGGGAGGAGTTGTGGATTGGCTGCATGGAGCTAATTTGTACAAATGTAAAAATGTAACAATCAGCTTGCTACTGTGAAGAGTGGGTAAGGACTGGCTGAGGAACTATGAAACCATTTAATACTAGCTAAGCCAAAGTGGGGCTTTTTCGTTACGATTTTTTTTCTTTTCAATTAAGAGCTGATGGGATGGGGCCCTACATAAAGAACTTAGAAGAAGATAAGCCTGCATATCTGTGTATGGCCATAATGCTTTATCTAACTCAACCTATGGGATGCTATCCATGATAGGTGCAAGTCAAAAAAATACCTGTATGTAGATACAGATACATTTTTCAGGTAAAATATAAATGTTTCTTATGATGTAATGACAACTCAATGTAGAAGTATTCCAGGCCATTACTGTACCTAGTGTATTGAGCAGAATTCAAGACAACACCTTCAATAAGAAAAATGTAACAAATATCTGACTGTAGCACAAGACACCTCTGAACCAGTGGATCAACTGTTTATATGTTAAATGCCATATCTTAAAAGCCTTGAGACTTCATTATAAAACTATCAGACAGTAATTATGTGGTGTTTGACTACAAACAGCATGTATGTTTGTTATTCTAACTTAATGAGTTTAAGTACAACACTACACTAAATATAACCATACAATTTTAGTTGTTCCAGTCTATGACATACTACCTATAGCATAAGGAAAATTAAAACACATATTTTTTGAGGTAAAATATATAGGATTTTACCCAATTTTACTTCAGTAAAGATGTATTTGAGGCCAGCATTATAACGATGGCGGAAGGTACTGTGAACATTGCAGAGGATGCAACAGTTGGTGTAAATGTGGAAAGGAGACTTCTGAATGTGCTGACCAATCAAGATAACCCACTGCTACAAACAGGTACTCTTAATATGACCTCTGAGACTGTTAATACTAACAACATTAATGAAGCTGAGATACGCAATTTGAAAAGAAATGTGAAGAATGATTTGTATAGGTTTAAGCGGCTTCAGAGCCAAGGGTTCCATTTTGAAGCCTGCTTAAACCTAAATGTTATACCAAGGAGACTCAGAGTACTTAATATGCACACATATGGAAACACCTACCCCACTTTTTTAGCCCAGTGGCAACAAATTAATCTTAACACCAGTAAAGCATATATACAATTGTTGCTGGACCTTTTCAAGACGGTGGAACAAGAGCTTAATGAAAAGATATGTCAGCAACAACACGAACTGTCTGTGCTTTATGGGGAGACAGCTACTGAAGTTTTCATGCATGAATGAATTGACAAGATACTTCACTATGAAACCAGACTGCTTGAGCAAAAGAAAAAGAAACTGTGCTGGGATTTAACAAATTTCACTAATCAGCATGTCTTTACTTGGCAGAAAGCTGCAGAGTCTGCAGAGCAGTCCACTACCAACCACAATTTGCGATTTATGAGAGAAACCAATGGGCAGTCAGAGGTACCAGCAACAGCCTACCAGCAGAAGAGAAGGCGACTTCAATCATTTGAGCGGCATGAGAGACCGAGGTCGGAGCATCGGGTACAGTCTGAAGAGATGACCAATGCACTAGGGGAGGAAGAGGAAACAACAAATCAACAGCCAGGAGGGAGTGTCCTTTCACCAAATGAGGTACATTCCATTTACTCTACACCAATGGAACTGCAGGGCTTACATCTATGTACTCCCTGGGAGTGTGAGATTTCAATCAACATACACGAACACTAGCTGGAATTGTGAAAAAGTGGCATGCAACCATGTGAGACCCTGCATGGCAGGTATTACAGAGTGATTTCTGGCTAACAAAAGGGATTGTTGAGAAAGCATTTACTAGCTCTCAGTGGATGATGGCAGTGACTGTTGGCTTTTGCTTTATCACCCATTGCCCTATGACATCAGAAGCCTGAAGAACTGAATGAGCTAATATGGTAAGAGAGCTTGATGGTCATGGGAAAGAAACAATAGCCAAAAAATTAAAAACCTTAGTCTGTGAAGCATTCAAGCTTCTGGCCAAGGTAGAAGGCATTACATTGTAATAGAAACTGATCTCTTCATGTCTTTACTCGTGGTGATATGTAGACCATTGGCATGCACATGTACCACATGCAATATCCTCATAGTAACATTTGTTATTCTACATATCAATTAGATGAAAAGGTCTCTTAAAGTATTTTCTTTCTTGCTTTTTCATTTTGTCCAAGTTACCAGAGTATCAGGGACACTCATCAGTTTATTTATTAATACAGCATCCTGTCTTCTTAGCCTTTTGTTGTCAGACATTATAGCACAGGTGTGTAGTATAGGCCTTAAAGAAAGAATTACTTGTTAATAATGCCGCTCCTCATCCTTGATTCATGTTACTTGTTTCCAGCTTTAGTGTTTTAGCAACATTTATTTATAGCAGTCATATTTATAACTATTTGGCTTGTGTCTGCATCTATGTGTACTGAGCGTATATACTTCTTAAAGCTTAATATTTAGCCTTGAGACTCTGTGTCTATTTACTATATTAAAAAATTAATTATATTTGAAGGTAAGTTACTGTAGTGTTTCTAATGAGTTTGTGCGCCTGTAATATTGTCCCTGGCTCAACCTACCTAAACAATTAGCAACCAAACCAACATACAAACTAACAACATGACATTAAAAATACATTTTTTTTCTTTAAAATTCAACATGCAGCTGTTACTGTACCTTTGAGAACAGAAGCCCAAGATAAGGGTATTTTAGATATAATTACAGTACATATGCTAGCAACATTCCCTGACAATTTCGGGAAAAAATGTTCAACTATGCTGGAGATGCAGAACTACAGGTTTTTGTATATAAACAGCAAAAACAGAAAAAAAAAGTCAGTGAGTAAAGGACATTCCTTTGGGAAAATAGTTGTTAAGAGGTTATGCAAGATTTTAAAACATTATTACAGGCAGCGATCAGGCAAGTGAGTACAACTGACTATAATAATTAATATAGATTTAAATATATGCTGCAGCAATGATATGAGTAAAAGAAAAAAAAACAGGCCATATCTCGGGTTCCCTTTAAGATTTTATTATAAAGCTTTCCCTCATATAGGATCCACAAGCATGTGCAGTTACAAAATGCATTTAAGATTGTTATCCTGCCCTTATAGGTTTGAGTGCAGAACTACGCAGCATATGGCCACAATAACAATGCAAGGCTGGGATGAAGGGTGCAGCTGCCCCAGACTCTAAGTGGTAGAGATCATAATCAAAAGGTGTTTCACCTTCATTGTTTTTAATTCTTGAAATTAGGTGGCATGGGTCTGCTATGTTACAGAGTAAGCCAAAGTGCCTTTTTATGTTTTGTTCTCCCCTGAAGAGCTGAGGGAGGAGTTGTGGATTGGCTGCATGAAGCTAATTTGTACAAATGTAAAAATGTAACAATCAGCTTGCTACTGTGAAGAGTAGGTAAGGATTGGTTGAGGAACTAGGAAGCCAATTAATACTAGTTAAGCCAAAGTGGGGCTTTTTCGTTACAATTTTTTTTCTTTTCACTTAAGAGCTGATGGGATGGGGCCCTAGATAAAGAACTTGGAAGAAGATAAGCCTGCGTATCTGTGTATGGCCATAATGCTTTATCTAACTCAACCTATGGGATACTATCCATGATAGGTGCAAGTAAAAAAAATACCTGTTTGTAGATATAGATACATTTTTCAGGTAAAATATAAATGTTTCTTATGATGTAATGACAACTCAATGAAGAAGTATTCCAGGCCATTACTGTACCTAGTGTACTGAGCAGAATTCAAGACAACACCTTCAATAAGAAAAATGTAACAAATATCTGACTGTAGTACTAAACACCTCTGAACCAGTGGATCAACTGTTTATATGTTAAATGCCATATCTTAAAACCCTTAAGACATCATTATAAAACTATCAGACAGTAACTATGTGGTGTTTGACTACAAACAGCATGTATGTTTGTTATTCTAACTTAATGAGTTTAAGTACAACACTACGCTAAATATAACAATACAATTTTAGTTGTTCCAGTCTATGACATACTACCTATAGCATAAGGAAAATTAAAACACATATTTTTTGAGGTAAAATATATAGGATTTTACTCAATTTTACTTCAGTAAAGATGTATTTGAGGCCAGCATTATAACGATGGCGGAAGGTACTGTGAACATTGCAGAGGATGCAACAGTTGGTGTAAATGTGGAAAGGAGACTTCTGAATGTGCTGACCAATAAAGATAATCCACTGCTACAAACAGGTACTCTTAATATGACCTCTGAGACTGTTAATACTAACAACATTAATGAAGCTGATATACGCAATTTGAAAAGAAATGTGAAGAATGATTTGTATAGGTTTAAGCGGCTTCAGAGCCAAGCATTCCATTTTGAAGCCTGCTTAAACCTAAATGTTATACCAAGGGGACTCAGAGTACTTAATATGCCCACATATGGAAACACCTACCCAACTTTGTTAGCCCAGTGGCAACAAATTAATCTTAACACCAGTAAAGCATATATACAATTGTTGCTGGACCTTTTCAAGACGGTGGAACAAGAGCTTAATGAAAAGATATGTCAGCAAAAACATGAACTGTCTGTGCTTTATGGGGAGGCAGCTACTGAAGTTTTCATGCATGAATAAATTGACAAGATACTTCGCTATGAAACCATGCTGCTTGAGCAAAAGGAAAAGAAACTGTGGTGGGATTTAACAGATTTCACTAATCAGCATGTCTTTACTTGACCGAAACCTGCAGAGGCTGTAGAGCAGTCCACTACCAACTGCAATTTGTGATTTATGAGAGAAACCAATGGGCAGTCAGAGGTACCACCAACAGCCTACCAGCAGAGGAGAGGGTGAGTTCAATCATTTCAGCTGCATGAGAGACCGAGGGTGGAGCATCGGGTACAGTCTGAAGAGACTACCAATGCACTCGGAGAGGAAAAGAAAACAATGAATCAGCAGCCAGGAGGGAGTGTCCTTTCACCAAATGAGGCACATTCCATTTATTCTACACCGATGGAAGTGCCATTGTCTTCAACAACCAATGATAAGGCAATAACTGTATCCACAACTACAGCCATGGTAAGAAGTAAGATTAATATGGAAGGAGGACAACAACAGGTTTTCCTGTTCTACCCCTACTGTTTTGAGCAAGGAGGAGAAAATCTCTGGAACAGGACATTTACAGGGGCCAGAAATGGAAAGAGACACCAGGTGAGTTACAAACTCACACTTTGAAGAAAATGTGGGGGTATGGGCAGGAGAGTTAATATGGAATATTTCCAAATATGAACTGTCTGCAGCTGAGACTTCTTTATTAAACAGAGGTTTCAATTTTATACCTTTGACTAAAATGGACATTAGTAAATTTCTGTTATGCCTACGTATGCTTACTAGAAATGTAACTTTGAAACAACAATTTGGAAATGGCAATAAGGCAAGGGATGTTCAGTTTAAGAAAAACAGTCTGTATTTACCAATATTGCCGCATAATATAGAAATTTTCTTAAAAACTTGTGAAAATGCCATTTATAGAACAGGAAACAATAGTTTTTTTAGAAGAAGGAAAGTATAATTTGACAAAGAGTGAGCACAAAGCATTGTGTGACTTGCAGACTAATGACAGCATAGTTATAAGACCCGCTGATAAAGGGGGATCAGTAGTGATATTGAACGTTGACTTTTATAACACAGCTATGCAAGAAATGTTATTGGATCCAAATGTATATGCTGAAGTACCAGCAACGATTGTGTTTGAAATGAGTGAACAGATTGCTAGTACCTTATATGAATGCACATGTGTGGAACTATTAAGTAAAGATCTTTTTAATTATTTCACTGTTGAAAAGCCACTCATACCTCAAATCCATGGCCTCCCCAAGATACACAAAGACCCTTATAACCCTAAATTTAGACCTATAGCAGCAGGGGCAGGATGGCTAACAGAACTCATCTCTATATACCTGGATAAGGAATTGAAGAAAGCACTTAATGAATATGCATATGTCTTGAAAGACACAGAACAGTTTTTAGTGGACTTTTATGGGGCAGTGAAGCAAATGGGAACAGCAGATACGGGGATGCTGGCCACACTAGATGTAGTGTCTTTATTTACAAGTATACCCAATGACCAGGGGATAAGCATGGTGAAATCAGTGTTGACAAAGCAGGGAAAGTTCTCTAATACAAAGATAGACTTTCTCTGTATGTTACTAGAATTGGTACTAGAGCACAACATATTAATGTTCAATGGCATATGCTATAAGCAGTTGTCAGAGGTTGCCATGGGTACAAGTTGTGCCAACACATATGCAAACCTGGTTATGGTTAACTGGGAATATGAACATCTATTAGGTAATCCCCAAATAGCCTTTTATAGGTGTTTCATAGGGATCTTTTTATCTTTTGGAAAGGTGATGGTGAGCAACTTAAATCCCTGTATGCATACCTAAATACTACTAGTGACTTTCTAAAGTTTAAGATGAACTGTTCTGAGATGAGTTTAGACTTCCTGGACGTTACTATTTACAAAGAAAATGACCAATGGTCTACACAATTACATAGGAAACAACGTTACAGACCATCTTTTCTACACAGAAACAGTATGCATAACCCTAGGATTTTTCCTAACATAATCAGAAGTCAAGCAATTAGAACATCTTACCTATGTTGTCAAGATGAAGTGTATACAAATTAGTTAACTAAGTTAAGAACAGGTTTCATTAATAGGGGGTACAGAGAACATGAAATTGATAAGGTGTATCATAATGTACACAAAGAAAGGAAAGGTAAAGCTAAGCCCTACTACTCTGATAGAGCAGGTAGTGACAGGGTAGGTATCAGGAATAGTGTATTACCATATATTCCGATGGTTTTACCATATACAGGGGATGTGAAAAGGTTTGAAACCATCATACGACAAAATTGGCATATGTTGTTAGTAGATGAGGATACTACCAACATAGTGGGTGGACAACCACATTTTGCATTTAGAAATAAGAAAAATCTGAAACAGCAGCTTTACTATCCAAGGACACCTGCTTTGATGGATAGCACAGTGAATGGACACATAGATGTGGAAAATGCACACAGTGCATTTATATAGATGAATCAAGGTTTTTTAAGCACCCTAAAACAAGGCGTCTATGGGAGCTAAGGAATTCTGCTGATTGCAATACTAAGAATGTAGTGTATGTAGCTCACTGCACAACATGTTTCCATTTCTATGTTGGCAAAACTAACTGTCTCCTTAGGGAACGGATAAGGGATCACCTTTACTGCACTAGAAAAGGGCAACTGTATAGTGCTTTGGCTCAGCATACATTGGATAAGGGGGATTACCATATATTTTTGTTTCAGGTTTTACACATCCAGAATGTCAGCAATAGGATGAGGGACATAGTCAATAGTACTGAAAATATGGAAGTAAAATGGATTTTGCATTTAGGAGCACATAGAGGTTTGGGTTTCAATGATAGTGTTCCATTGAAGCCAGTGCTAAAATCTAGAAGGTTAAAATAAATAAAAAATAATAATACTATTTTAACAAGAGAAGACCACATAAACGCCTTGTTTCAGGGTGCTTAAAAAACCTTGATTCATCTATATAAATGCACTGTGTGCATTTTCCACATCTATGGGGGCCTAAACCTTGTCACCACAATAAACAGAACATGCCAGAGGGATAGATTCCTGTCCCAGAGACTTCCCATACTCTGGAATAAACTACCCATCTATATCAAACAAAGCTCCTCATTAGCACTCTTCAAGAAAAATCTTGATGATTGAATGGGAAATAGGAAATTCACCCCGGGGATCACCTCTGTGGCTCTGCTCAACAGTGGCACAGGAAAATAGTTTTCTTGGGTGGCATAAGCTTGGCTTGTATAGGCCCCAGGGCCGATAGCCTAGTACCTACCTATGAAACACATGCAGGGCTTTGGGTCAATATGACAGTATTTCTTGAGCTGTTTTAGCATAGATATCATTAAAGACAAGCATTTGTTGAGATGTATGTATTAAAGCACATGTATTTACTAGGTGAAAAACGTGCATTTATTAGGCAGAATATATGTATTTATTAAGCTTAAGTTGTTGAGTGTGTACTGCTTATACTTTTATATATATTTTTCTATATATATTTTTATGCTTATATCTATGCACATAAGTAGTTACTAAATGTGGAACATGAGTATATTTATTTATTCATTGACTTTTTATGTATTTTATTTATATTCATCCACATGTTCTTGTCTTTACATTTTGTGCATGTGGTTTTTAAACAGAGTTTTCTGACTTCAGCAATTAACTAAGGGCAAAACATAACCATAGCAATTGATTGATTGCTGAGTGCTGAATTAACTTTGAGTGGTAGGATTGGTTGTTCTAGTAATGAATTAAAGTATTTAAGTGATGTTGCTGTTTGAATGAACTGTCTGATGAAGCAATGGTTACCATTGTGAAAGCGCTCACCATTTTGTATTAAAAAAGAAGATTTTACTTTGTCGTGGTTCAGCTTCTTTATTCCAGTTACCTTCCTACTGGGCACCTGTGTTTCAAAATTTTCAACTTCTGGGCTGGTTTGGATTTATCCATTTCTAGATATCATTATGAAATGTTCAGGCAGCAACAACACAGTATTTAGCTACAAAATTCAGTCACCTTTTGAAATTCTAATATAAAACATTCAAGCAGCAACCCTACAAAAACAAATAAGACTGATATTGTACTCTTTGAGTTTGTTGTATCCCTATGCTGAATCTAATCATACCACTTTAGTTGGTCCAGTCTATAGGATGTTGTGTGTTTCAAGTGACAAAAATATAATTTTTCTGGTAAAATACATAGGATTTCTTTTACTTCTGATGGAAGGACAGCTCAGTAAAGATGTAGTCTAGGTCATTACAGTACTTTCCATGTTGAAAAGGTCAACATAGCACCCAACATGGAAGTAGGGTATGATGCAAAATATCAGACTGTGAGAGTGAACATCTCTAAATGAATAGATCTTCCACCTTTATATAAAAGACAAAACATCAGTACCCATCAAAAGTTCATTTTGAGATACTCAGGATTTTACTACTGTATCTTTATCTACAAAAAGCACCTAAATTACTACTCTACCTCTAAGAGTTTCAGTGCAGCACTGTGCTGAATTAGGCCATACAACTAAAATTTCTCATGTTTAGATATCGTATCGATGGAAATTTATAAACAAAAAAATATATTTTTCTGGTCAAATATATACCGTCTTTAGTTCAGATGTAGTACTAATTTGATGAAGAATTATTCCATACCATTATTGTACCAAGAAAACTAAGGATATGTTCAAGACAACATCCACAACAAAAATGGAGAATAATGTAGGATATGAATCTCTGGTAGTGAATACCTCTGAACCATTCTACCCACTGGCCATATATAAAAGATCATTTCACAGTCCCCCTTTCAGAGTTAATTATGGAACTCTCCGGCATTAACCATAGAGTGTTATGTTACCATTCAGGGTTTCAGTGTAATATTATATTGAATTTGATCATGCCATTTTAATTACTCCAGTTAAGGTATGCTAGTTATAGCAGTTTGTAAATTAAAAAATAGATTTCCTGGTAAAATATATATGTTTTTGCTATTGATAACATAAATCAGAACACAGTAAAGAATTATTAGAGACCAGTGTTATTTTTGGCATATGAAACAGAAGTTTATCACAACATCACACTGTAACAGAGAACACCTGTCAACCAATGCATCTGCTGTATGCATGAAAATGGAAATGTCTCAGTACCTCAGGCAACCTTTAAGATTCCATAATGAGACTTACAGGTCATTACTCACTGCTGTTTTCAGCTATGAAAACCACTGAAGACTGTTATATTTTACTAAGGAATTTCACTATAGCGCTGTACTGAACTTGGCTCTACCATTCTAACTGCATGAAAGCGTGTTATTATATTAACTGCACGTTAGATATGAATGTATATATATATATATATATATATATATATATATATATATTTATTTGGTGAAATATGTTGAATATTTACTTTTGATGTAAAGGGATAAAGGGATCTAGGTGCACATATTTTTTTTTTTGGGGGGGGAGACATTTGTTTCAATTTTGTGTGTAGGAGTCAATTACCTCTAGGTAGAAGAATGGTATATTACCAGACTGTGACAACAATATCAATCTGAATCATTGTATTGCTAGTATATACTTGCCTTTCGGCTTTTCCCAGTTAGGGGTCACCACAGCGGAACTCCGGTCTGCTAATGATTGACAGTGGATTTTTACAGTGCCGAGTTGCTAGCCCAACATCCAACCTTCAAGGAAGATTGTATTGCTAGTATATACAACTACCTATTTTGGTTCCCCAAGGAATTTGAAAAAATTCAGGTAATTCTAATAAGATACTTGGATACCAAACGTACCCAAGAATGACACTCTTCTCTAATAATGTCATTGCATTTCAGTTCTAATTTGCATGGTAGCACACTTTTCTGTCAATACCCATAACAGAGCTACCACTTTATATGCAGTAGCACAAATGTTGCCTTGGCTGGTAGAGTAAAAACTACATCATACTTCCGGTGTAATAAAAACTTAGAACCTGTATATTCTGGATTGTAGTTTCACCCAGCCCTGTAAACAGTTGTCATACAACCTCCATGTTGAAACTCTGCAAAGTGTTATAACTGTGATAACAAAAAAAATCTCAAAAGCTAGATTTTTCTAGTTCTATATTTTTAGTTTATTTGCAACTGCCCTTGAATGCTGAAGGAGTCACACAGAAGGCAAATGGAGGCTGACATAATCAAAAGGCCATGAAGGAATATAAGGGGACATATATCAACTCCTTTAAGGCAGTTTGCAGTTAAAAATGTAAGGAAGTCTAGTAAGAAACTTTGGTGTGTAACACTTAAGAATGTCGTTCTACCAACAAAAATGTGATTGTGGTTGTTAGTATGTGGAGTGTAGACCTTACCCTATATGCACTAATATAAATGCTGTCTTGGTTGGTGAGATAATGATTTTTTTGTTTCTTCTTCTAATGTAGCAATAACATGATAAAGACAGATTCTGGATATGGGCCACATTCTGTCACTCTACGTATGTTTTTTTTTTACTTGCACCTAATACATCAGAGTTGCAGCTTGACATTCTAATTGCCATATCAAATTACTGGTGGAGACTATCAGTACAGGATTATATATGTGAACAATTTCACAATTTCTATGTTTTGGATATCAAGTCTGAACATTCAGTTATAAGCTGTAGCAAGGATGTTCTTAAAGTACAAAAAAGCAGAGCTACCCATTGAAGTTTTGAGTGCCAACTCAGAATTCCTCTTAATGATTACTTTTTTCTGTAACAGCATTTCAAATAGTTTTCGCATATGTTATAAAAGCAAAATGTATTTATAATTTTATATATTTTGTGTTCTTCCTTGTGTGAAAAAATAAAAAGTTGCATGTTTGTTGTGAATTTAATCTAAAGATGAATTTAATCTAAAGACATCTACATTAGGGAGCCTGCACAATTATAACAATAAACAGCTTAAAATCCAAAATATACTGGTTGTGTCTTTGCTGTGTTTATAGAAATGCAGTCATTAGCTTTAGATCCCTTTTAACATATACAAATCCATGGGAACATGCCCCCACTGAAAGGATAGGCCCTCTCTGACTAAGAAATAATCACTTATATATAATAGTTAGGTTAGCCTGAGACATACAATGCCCTTAATAAGCCATATCAATAACCATTTGACAGTGATCCTGCATCTGTGTACAGCTCACCAACCAAAACATTACAGCCACAGGCCGTATGCTTCTGATGTCCTACTAAGAAGAAAATATCCACAATGACATATCATAACTTGTTGTTAGACGCATACGCTGACCCGGTATGTTATATAATTTTTATTCAACCATAATCATTGGCTTTCAGATACTGCTAAAGACCTGTTCAACCCATCGCAGTGCCCTTTTTAGGCAATGCCAAACTGATAAACCTATCAAATTAACTGAGCTTATGAAGGAATATCTGAAGGTGGTACTCCTCAATACTAGACATCTTAACAAGAAACTTCACACCCTGTAAGCCTTCCTGTCCCTGGAAAGTGTAGACACCTGTGTACTAAAGGAAACATGGTTTAAAGTCACTGGGAGTACCCCAGCAAGGCAAGATTATAATGCCTTTCACACCTTTAGACCAACTACTGCACAAGAGGGAACTAAAGGTGGAGGAGTCTCAGTCTGTATTACGACTGATCTCACATCCAGACTAGCTAAAGTGTATGACCCAGTGGAACTCATACACATACAACTCACCATAAACAGGATGCTGTACCATATCTTTGCAATCTGTAGGTACCCCTCCATGTCCCAGAAAAGGTATACTACCTATCTCTATGTACTAGAGTCCCTCACTGTTCAACCCAATACAATCCTCATGGAGGATCTCAACCATCCCTCTATAGATTGGGAATCCTATGCCACGTATAATGCACAAGCCCAGCAATTACTAAAAATGTTTAATACCAACATCCTGTAACAGTTGGTCCATTCTCCTACCAGGGGTACAACCATCATTGACCTTGTACTCACAAACATGGGGGGGCTAATGTTCCTCACCCAATGTAATATCTTTGCTCATCAGATCTGACCATAATGCAGTATTACATGAAATAAAAATTAAATCCAGGGATCCAGCAAAACAAAAACCTTTAGGAACTATTCCAAGGCTAACATCTCTGTACTAAGCTATAACTTGGCTAAATTCCAACCAACCATAAATACAGCAAACACCATAGAATACACTCAGCTATTTACAAAATCTTTGTACAGCCATATTGGTAGTTGTACAGAGTAAGCTGAGTCCACTCATATTAAGAATAAGATAAACTCAAAAGACAAGCCACCCAGGTGAAACCACACTATCAATCGGTTATATAACAAAAGAAAAAAACATCTTTGCCAAACACAGGAGGAACAAAGCCATACATACTAAAAGCCAGATGACCAATCTAAACAGGCAGCTAAGAGGGTTACTTAAAACTTCAAAAGCTAAATTTGAAGAAAAATTAGCTTCTCAGGCAAAGGACACCAACAGTGGAACTCATACATACAACTCACCATAAACAGGATGCTGTGCCATATCTTTGCAATCTGTAGGTACCCCTCCATGTCCCAGAAAATGTATACTACCTATCTCTATGTACTAGAGTCCCTCACTGTTCAACCCAATACAATCCTCATGGAGGATCTCAACCATCCCTCTATAGATTGGGAATCCTATGCCACGTATAATGCACAAGCACAGCAATTACGAAAAATGTTTAATACCAACATCCTGTAACAGTTGGTCCATTCTCCTACCAGGGGTACAAACATCATTGACCTTGTACTCACAAACATGGGGGGGCTAATGTTCCTCACCCAATGTAATATCTTTGCTCATCAGATCTGACCATAAGACAGTATTACATGAAATAAAAATTAAATCCAGGGATCCAGCAAAACAAAAACCTTTAGGAACTATTCCAAGGCTAACATCTCTGTACTAAGCTATACCTTGGCTAAATTCCAACCAACCATAAATACAGCAAACACCATAGAATACACTCAGCTATTTACAAAATCTTTGTACAGCCATATTGGTAGTTGTACAGAGTAAGCTGAGTCCACTCATATTAAGAATAAGATAAACTCAAAAGACAAGCCACCCAGGTGGAACCACACTATCAATCGGTTATATAACAAAAGAAAAAAACATCTTAGCCAAACACAGGAGGAACAAAGCCATACATACTAAAAGCCAGATGACCAATCTAAACAGGCAACTAAGAGGGTTACTTAAAACTTCAAAAGCTAAATTTGAAGAAAAATTAGCTTCTCAGGCAAAGGACACCAACAGGGCTTTCTACAACTATGTCTGTAACCTCAGAGGAAATACACAACAATGTGCCAACCTTATTGTAAATGGCATCACCCACACTGAACCAGAGGCCATTGCCAACCTTTTGGCTAACATGTTCAGCTCAAATTTCCTCCCCCCACTCCCCACCCCCAACCATACCTCCCAACTGTCCCGAATTACTCAGTTTTTACGGAGTTTCGGGGTCCAAATAATAGGGTGCCACGATTCCCGAGTGGTACGCCTTCATTTCCGATTTTTTTCTTTATTTTTCACTTTGTTTTTTATTTTTTGTGGTTTCGGAGCGCGATGACATCAACTCCGTCAGGGCTACCAGCCTGTCAGAATTGAGCTCACACACGTATTTGGTTCAAATGCTATGCGAGCAGGAAGGGAGAACAGAAAGGATGTATTTAGAAGGCTCGAGACTGGAAAGGATGCATCTTCGCTTGCTCTGCAATGCAAGGGAAAGGATTTGAATTAATGTGTGCTTAAAACTTGCATGTGGCATACTACTTTATCACCGTTGTTGACTTTCAAGATATATTTTGTAGTTAAATGAGGTTCCTATGGTGAAACAGAAAATGACTACATGCAAAATTTCAGGTTTTGGTCCCACGTTGACATTTTGTTGGAGTAAACATTATTTGAATGGGATTGGGTTGGACTCTTATTATTCCCGTATTTAACCATGCGATGCTCAGGAGAAGTTCGTATTACAGTTTTGTGCATAGTGCTCAATGAATCGGTGACAAATCCAGAGATAATCAGGGATACTTAAAATACTAGGACTATTAGAGTCTTTGACAACGTGTAAATTAATACGCATTTCTTGCAGTAAAAGGAGTCATGTCATTATTATTAAGTGTGACGTTTGGAGAAAGGATGGTGAATTATAAGTCTAAGGAGGGATTAAGAGAGACTGGAGTTAAAATCAGGGATAGTTTAGGGGTGTAGTTTTGTGCTTGTGATTGTCCACAACTGCAGATACTTCAGCTACTAATAAGACTGCCTGGCTTTTTGTCAGTAATAAAATGGAAGGAAAACTATTACATAACGTGTGTAAATAAAAAAGACATGGGCATGGAAGTTGCCTTGAAATGGGTTTTATGTTCTGTCTGGTCATGACATATTTAAGAATTCACGAATATTTACTAAATGGTACAATGTAAAATGTACACTTGTTTTTTATGTGGTTTTAATATCTTAAATGTAGGTGAATGGATGCATTAATTCTCCTAACTTCTAGCAATTCATTTGTAGTGAGAATAACATTTTATTCTTTGTGGATGGTGGAGGGGTTTTTGATACTGGCAGAAAACTAAACTTAAGCTCTACTGTCTTTTGCATGTCTAAATCATGTCTTTTTTCCATTCTGCATTACTTTTCTCCATAAATATATAAGGTCTTGATGGCTAACACTGTCATCCTTAATTCTACAGCCAGTTAGAAGTTGAAGCTGACTAACTCACAGGTAAAAACAACTTTATCTGTATGCAGAAGACCTTCTCTAGAAGTGGAATTGTACATTTTATTTTGCTTTTTTTAATCACCGGCTGACCTGACTAAAGGCCAGTAGATTGTTGTAGGTCACTGGTTCAGACAATTTTGGTTGGTAGGTACTGTTAGAAAAATAGAGAGACAGTATGTTGTTGTAGCTTAGTGGGTTAAGCCATTTTATTGGGTAGATATTAACTGGAAAATATTGTAAGATTTTGAGGCCATGTACTGTGCGTTAAATATTTTGATATGTTGATGAATACTTGAACTGGCTGGAAATGTTTTGGTTTGAAAAGATGAGCTTGTCTGCTCAGCAGGCCTTGTTTTTTTGGTGTCATTTTGTGGTAGGAGAGTTAAAACAAGTGAACCTGAGTGGATGTGCATCAGTATGGATTATTCTGATATTTTGGGTTTATGGTCCTGATGTGTGTTGTTGTTTGTTGTTTACCCATTTTGTGAGTACAAGAGTTTGGTAACCATATCTTGTCTCACTGTTTATTCTTTATTTATTCTGTCATCTGTGAGTGTGTGTGTGTGTGTGTAAGCAAGTGAATCTGTGATCTCTGCATTATAAGCCAGAAGCAGACCAGAGGGTTCATTGAAGCAAACAACTGAATTGTGGAGTCCTGAGAATGTCCTCCTTTCATGGAGATACCTTGTAACTATGAACCTGTTAACACTTTGCCATCCATTCCCTACTGAAATATTACATTAAAAAAATAGGTTGGTAACATCAGCAATTTATTCTTCAAGGGCAACAGGTTCTTTACTTGTAGATGAAACAATGAAATATAAAGTTGTTTGCTAGCAGCAGCCTCTTCATTAGTTACAGATCTTTTTAATGTGGAATTATTTGAATGACTTTTACTTCTACAGAGATTGTGCGTATTTACTGATACTGGTGGACTGTAGAAGTTTGAGTAGACTTTTATGATGGAAATGTTCTGAATTGGGCAGTTTTGTCATTATTGGTTCATGCATTTTGTTTCATTGCTTACTGGAAAAATGTTCAAAACAATACATTTTATTTTAATTTAGCGCTGTAACAAGTGTGCTGCATTATACAAGGAATGTAATTTAATGCAGTAATGAAGGTGTATCAAAGAACACATGTATGAGAGGCCTATGATTTGAAAACAGCCCAAAGGTAATCTTTATCCGCCACTTGCCAGATGCATTTTCTTTGAATGTGAGTTTCACTGCTGTTTCAATGAATGTGAGTTTCAATGGCAGATAAGTTTTAAAGCTGTCTATTCTCATTGTGACACTGTATTGCTTTATTTAGCGGATGTCTGTTACTGTTTGGGCTATAAAATGCAAACTAAGTTTTAAATGAAATCCAAATAATCATTATAGAAATAAAGCAGTATGCACATTACAGTGTTTATGGTAAATGGGGCGAAATAGTCAAGTATTGGGACATTGGAATGGCTTCAGGGGGACTCTGAGGCCATATTTGGTTGTCTGTTCTTCAGTTTGCATTTGAAATTTGGTATCCCACAATTCCATTGGAGTGGGTGGGGGTACATAATTATCTATGCAAATTTTATGTTAATCAGCATACAGATTTGTACCTATTTTTCATGGGCCTTTGTCCAGATTTTTGATGTTTCCAAGTTGAAAGGTATGCCCCCAACAGTCCAAAGGAAATGCCACATAACACAATCCCCCAGACCATTATTAGAGAACAGATCATTAATGTACTTTCCAAGGCCAAGAACACTGCATCAATGGGCCCAGATAACATCCTGGGATGTTTAATACATAGCATAAAATATGACCTGTTTGGTCCATTTAGATCACTTTTCAACTGGAGTCTTCAGTCAGGTTTGGTGCCCAAGGAATAAAAGATCAAACAATTGAAATAGTCATTCCCTGCAACAAAGGAGGTTCAACCACTGATCTGGGTAAATACAGGCCTCATATGTAAGGCCATGGAAAGAATCATCATGAACATGATAAATGAGGATATAGGTAACCTGCAAATGCTGGACCCATCACTGTTCAGCTTTGTTAAAGGAAGGTCATGTATATTAAATCTGGTGGACTTTTTTGAGAGGGTCAGTGAAACATTGGATGAAGGTAAGACTGTGCGCACAGCTTACCTCAACCTGGCCAAGGATTTTGATAAAATACCCCACTCAGGCATTACAGTCAGGATCTTTAATTTAGGTATAAACCCTTTTATCACCTGCTGGATAGCCATCTGGCTCACTGATAGGACCCAAGAGGCCAAATAGGTGAGTTCACCTCCTCCAAGTGGCCAGTCACTAGCAGAGTCCCCCAAGACTTGGTATTGGGCCTGCTCCTTTTTGGCATCTGTTGCTCTGAAATGGAAGTGAATGCTGAAGATTTATGGCTGACTAAATTTGCGGATGATTGCAAGCTGGAGGTTATCATCGACTCCCCCTGCACACACTAGCATTCTTCAAGAAAGTCTATCTCTAACCAATAAATGGTGCTAAAGCCATGGTCTTAAACTCAGTGCTAAGAAATGCAAAATTGTAACCTTTGGGAAATCAACCATCCAGACTAATTACAATGTTGATATTATATCCCTAAAAGCTGACCCAGTGATCAGGGATCTGGGTACACACATAGACAGTAGTCTTACCTTCGACCACCACATGGCCATAATGGTGAGGAAATCCTTTTATGTTGTGCAACTTATAAGCAAGGGCATGGCACTTTACTCTGCCCTTATTAGACCAGTCATAGAGTACAATGCTCCCTTTGGTATGTACTTGACCAGGCACATGTAGCAACTAGAGCAACTGCAAAGGTTCCTTACAAAAGGAATACAAGGCATAACAAACCTGCCTTATGCAGAACACCTCAAATCCCTTTCCCTCTACTCAGTCTCCTATAGAATACTGAGGGGTGATCTATGCTAGGCTTGCACATCATCTACAAACCCCACACTTATGAATCTCCTACATATTCGTAAGTCAAAGAATACCAGAAATACAAGGTCTAGGGACCTGAATGTTGTCTGTGACATAAGCAGAACATGCTGGAGAGACAGATATGTGTCCCAGAGACTGACCCATCCTATGGAAAAGGCTTCCCATCTATGTGAAGCTGAGCTTGTCTGTTACCCAGTTAAAGTACAACTTAGACAAGTGGATGGGGAATAGGAAATTTACAGCAGGCCTGGCACCCATGTCCCTTATGGACAGAGGTAGCTTATAAATGCCTGGCCCTCAATGTCCTGTTTGGATGCAGGACATCATTATTCTCTCAGTAAAAGTTGGCTAGGCTTAGAAAGGCCCCCTAGGTCATTAGTCTAGTAACAATCTATGAATCTATGCATCTATGAAATTGTCCTGTGCTTTCACACAAACCATGGCTTCTAAACCCTACCCTGAAAAGATGGTCACCTTTTCTCAACATTTCTAATGTTTGGCTGTGACTAAAGTGAAATAAACAAATTAGTCTCCAGACAGTAGTCCATATGTGCAAGATACTTACTAATGTACATATCCTTTTAAAATAAAGTGTCAGCTGTACTCAAGTCCATTGATATGTTAAACAGTAATGAGCCAAGTGAGTATCTGTAGAATATCTGCATGTGAAGTATTTTACTGTTTTATTGTTTCACTTTGCAGAACATTGCAAAACATAAATTAATAAATAAATGAATGAATGAATGAATGAATGAATGAATTAATTATTTAATTGATTAATTAATTAATTAATTAAGTAATTAAAAAAACATTTACTTGACTGCATTATGCATGTTTTAACTGGAATAATTTTGTGCAAGTCATACATAAGGGAAAGTTGTTACATCCGCTTGTAGCTTTCTTGCTCTGCCGCATATCCTCTAACTAACATACCCAATTTAAAGCATGGCAGTTAGATCAATTTTGCCATCCATCCCCCAGTTACAACCACCTTACAAGTCTTCTCTTACATTGCTCATGTTTGCTGCATCTCTAAAATTGCTTAAATTAACAAGTGCCCCTATAAATATGCAACAGGAGGTAACAATGCTCATACAAAAGAATAACATACACAGGTCTCATAAATGGCTACATCTGATTGTTTGACAGAAATGTGGCAAGAATGACTCTCACAATAGCCCATACCAACAGAACTTAATCAAAAGCTTAGAACCTCTGGCAATAGTGGATACTGATTATTATAGGGTTGCCACCGCGCGGCTAAACCGCCGCGCCGCGCGCCACGCCACAATACCCAGTCACCCCCCCCCCTCTCCCCCCTCTCTAACATACCATACGCCATTTTGTGATGTCACAGCAGCATCACTCAACCCAACTTTCCCTCTTTTTTCGGCCGCCGCTTTTGCTTGATTTGCTATGCTTTTCTGTGATTATTATTGTATGGCATCAAGGAAAAATTAAGTCAAAATAGCAAAGGCTAGCAAAGTTGTATTTCAGCAGCTGCACTCCACTAGGTCAGTATTTCATGAAGCATAAACTTGCAACAGCAACACTGGCAAAAGCTGAAATGGGAATAAAGAAATAAGAGGACTGACCAGTAAGTAAACAGCAAGAAATACAAATAAAAATAAAAACAGGGTAGTAAAAGATTTATTAAGACTGTTAAATAGAAAATGCCATTTAAAAATAAAACTGAATAACCCATCCCCATGTTGTAAAGGGATGAGGTCTTGACTTCAGGCTAGATAACTCCTAGTCAACTTGTTTCATGGGCATCTCAAAGACTGGGTAAGAGAGGAATAGCTTGATTGGCTAATGCCAGCTTGCTTATCCTGAGACAGAAAGTTTGCTATGCCCACAGCATTTGTGAAGCTAACAGACACTATATGTATCTTATGTCTATGGAGGCCAAGTTTGCTCTGTTTTGAGTTGGAAAGGGATTTCCTGCTGAGCCAGGGTAACAGGAGATGTCTGTGGGAGCATGAATGACTCTCCTCCTAAGCTGGCAGCTATGCTGAGTATATAAGCAGCCCTAGGGAAGGAAAGGGTATGCTGTACAACAGCACTCATAGCTGTCCTGCACCTGCCTCTCACTGCTGGGGGAAACAGATAGGCTGACAGAGATTCCCAGGAAGAAACATATGATCCAAAGAGCTCTTGAGTAGCCTGCCTCTCACTCCTGCAGAATGAATGGGTGGTGGACTGCAGGCATTGGAGACACCAGGCAGGGTCCTATGGAAGGGGGGGGGTAAATAAAATAAAATATACAAAACTGAATAAAACTCTGTGATACAGGGCTAGGCAGGGTTTGAATTAAATGTAAAGAGAGTCTACAAGTGTACAAACCTATGAACAGCTAGGCAGCTAAGTGAATAATCCTGAATATTCCTTCTTCTAGAAGCTACAGCTACACTTTTAAGCATGTGGAACATATCTAACCTAAACTGAATATTGACATTCGGTCTCTCCAGAAATGTTTTACTTTTTCCTTCATGCACTGTGGTTTAACGTATAACTGAACACATTTCTCTGCACATTCACTAGTTTGGGGGACAGGGTCTACATTTGCACTTGACATGGTCAACTCCTGAGGAAATGCCTTCACCATGTTTTACAAAAATGTTTATTGCCTACTTACAGATCTATCTTCAGACATTTTCTGTAGTAACGCCTCGTTTTTACTTTTATCATATGTTATTTTTTTCATTTCCCCAAACAAATCACCTTGGGGCAGGGTACACTACTTGTATAACAGTGTCTGACCATTGTTCTGTCATTTAGAAATGCATCCTGCTTCAGTGATTACCTGTAAACCTGTGATATTTCTTTTCTTATTTATGCATTTTTTCATATATACAGATGGGCCTGAAATAATAATTATAGTAAATAGCATTATATCTGAAATTTATATCAGCATCTTCACTGGTCAGCGTAAAATATCACCTCCCTATCTAGTCTCAGGTGCTCAATAAATTACGAGTATTTATAATGCCATTATAACCACAGTCTGATTAAAAAAAACTCAACACCCCTTTCATAACTCAGGTCCATCATTAGCAGGTACTGGCGGGCAGATTCCAACAGACTTGTTCTCACTGTATAAAGCACTTACATTGACAGCAAGTCTGCAACTACTTCACACCTTTCTTTAAACCATCTTACCACGTTAGACAGCTGTACATCCTCATTTGTCCTCAGTACATTGGCATGTAGTTTTAAAGGGTTAGATAAAATGAGATAATGACTCACTCAGGGGGCCTTGCAATCTTAATTGATGTACTCACTACCAGAATGGATCTAGCAAATGCAGAGATAAAAGGTACATCAAAAGTAGACCAACATCAAACATGCTTTTTTGGCCAAGCTTTTAAGTAATAATTGAACCAGCAACCTTTTCAATACATTTTTACCTGTTACAAAAGGACTCCTACTGTCTTCTGAATGAATCTGCACAGTTTGATATGATCAGCTAATTCCTGTCAGTCTGATGACTCCAGTAAATCAGTTTTGGCTTTGGCATTCAGACTTCTCCCTTCAAAGGCCCATTGTGCTCCTTGTTCAAATGGAATACATTCAAAATTTTGAATGGAAAAAACATTGAACTCTGAAAGATCAACCATAAAAGATCAAAATACAGACTGTAGAACAACCTACAAACAATTGCTATGCAGGGGCATAAGACCACCAGACCCCATATTACTTATATATACATATATATATATATATATATATATATATATATATATATATATATATATATATATATATATATATATATATGTATATATATATATATATATATATATATATATATATATATATATATATATATATACCAACTACAAGGTAACACTATAGTGGGGAAAGGGCAAAATCGCAGTCTCTGCTGTACTGCAATCTTGCACAACAAGTTACCAGCTTTTTTAGTACTTCTAAAAATCAGTAGCAAATGCATTCAACATTCTCTGTTTTGAACTTTTGAGGTTAATCTTTCAGCATCCAATATTGTTTTCTTTTGAGATTCTGCATTTATCCTACTCAAACATCATCTTCTATCAGCCTTCCATAGCAAACATTTTTTATGACAACAGGGACAAATCCATAGACTTCTCAGTGACCCTCAGTAAGCAGCAACCTAGATGGCTTTCAGCCATTATTAGTTACCCCTTTAGCCACAGCATTTAACATACAGCCATATGAGCACAGAGAAATCACTGGCCTCTGATCAACTTTTCACAGTAGTTAAGTTGCAGGGACAGTTTTCAGTGCAACAGTTCACTTTTCAGTACTAGTGATAATCAATATTTCAAGTGAGACTGATGCATTCACCAGATTTGAGTCAGATAAACCTAAGTTCTCTGGTATTTCTAACAATACAAGATTACTTTATTTCTTGCCCATAAACTGATTCATCAAAACCAATAAACTGTTTCATACACTGGAACTGATTGTCCCCCTTCATCTCTCACGTCAGGTAGACTCCACTACAGGAAAACTAGGAAAGCTTCCCTGATACCCTGGAAAGGTGTTTCATATTTTAGACAAATGCCACATTCCCCTTTTTCCTATTTTTGCACATGGGTTGGGGTGTCACATCAACAGTAACCATCATCTGTAGCCAATGTTCACACCACCTGGCACTTAGCCCTGAGCAGTTGGGTGTTTCCTGTAAATACCCCACAGTCTTAGTGGGGTCTACCCAGCTAATAAAATGAAGAAGATTAAATTAAAATAACATCAAACAGCTATGTACACCTTATTTTCAAGAAACAAAATAATACACAGAAAAAGTCTGTTTCACACTCAGTGGAACAAGCATTCATAATGATATTGTTTTTTGAAGAGTCACATTTGAGTAGATAACATAAAACAGAAAAACTTTAAAAATATTTACAAAATCAGTAAAATACAATAAAACTTAACAGAAATTTAAACAACCACACAAAAAATTCAAGTACACAAAACACTTGACTTGCATGAGTCCCCACACACATATACACATGCGCGTGCACACACATACACACGTACGCACACCACATAGCTTATAAGAATTCTGTTGGTAGTTATTATTGGAACTCTTCACATTACAAGCAACTATGTAATACTTCAATGGACTGAGTGACAAAATGTTTCAAGACAAAGATTTAATAATCTAGCAACTGACATTTCAGTACATTGGAACTGGCTGTGTTGCGGATACTGAACTTTGATTTGGGTTTTGCAAGTCACATAGAAGGGGGAAATTTAACTTTATTTTTATTTTGCATCTTTTCCCTTTTCTCTGAGTTTGTTTGACTTCGGAGTTAGAATACACAGTGACTGAGGAGGTAGGGGCAGATCCCTCAAGCTGGATGTATGTGGAGCTTACTAACATACAAAAGAATTGCTAAGGAGTATTTTATGATGTTTTGAGTGCCAGCAATTGGAAGTGTTATTTTCTGTAGTGTTAGATACATTTATAAGGATTAAGCATACTCAAGATGATTAAACAAAATTCGATTAAAAATAGTGAATTTGTTTAAAATACTTTAGTTATTAAACAACAAAAAGCATAATACTTAAATGTAGTTTACTTCTGTAAATAAAAGCAAAGATTATAAACGTGGCAAAACAGGTTCTACCTTTTATATAAATTCAAAATGCTGAAAAATTTATGAATCGCTATTTTTTAATTGCAGATATGTCCTCCAGATTGAAGACTATTTGGAGAAATGTAACCTTCCATCAGTAAAGATGACTTCCATCTCTGCTTTTGGTTCTAATCACAGTCCAAGGTACACATATTTCCCAATAATGCTGACTGCCTTTGCACTTGTTTAATTTTGTAGCAGACAATGAAAGGAAATGAAATATATTGATTTAGCAAGCTTTGTGCATAAACATTGGTCCTTTCAGTGGCAACCAGAGAATGTCCTTCCTTCTTGCAGAACCAGTAATCTTTGTCTACTGTTAGTTAATTAGTTATTAACCGTCAGAAAAAATAGATAAAATTCCCAAGGAATAAACTGTGCCTGCAAGCCAAAGACCAATGTAACTGAAGAAAAGGCAGAAAAACATGACTGAAAGCATAAAAAGTTTAAAAGTTTAATAAGGCAAGCACTTTCACACCAAATACTAGTGCTTCATCAGACCTCATAAAAACTACATCAACAAACACTTTTAATACACTCACATTGATTCAAAACAGCCAATAAAAATCAAGGAAGGGTAAAAACCTAACATCAGCTTGTATTATTTAAAGAAACGTTGTGCTTTTAATTCAGGCTTAATAGAAACCCTGTCATTTAGACCTGAGTATTTATCAGCTTGCCATAATATAATCCAATGCCATTCTCTGGTTTCAGTAATGTTTTTAACATCACTACCACGTACATTTTCAGAAATAATTTCAACAACTTGAAATCTAAAACCATGTTCTTTCTCATTCTCCATACAATGTCTGGCTAGTGCATTCTTAATGTCCCCATTCCTTATACAATATATATGTTCCCTGACTCGCTCCATCAGTGACCTGCTAGTTTTTCCCACATAGAAATAGAGGCAAGCTATGCATGTCGCAAGATAAATCAAATTCCTAGCTCGACAGTTAGCTGTAACTTCAAATTTATACTCAAAACAAGTAACTGGATGAATAAAACATGCTGATGTGTTAATAAACATACAGAAATTACACGTACGGCATTAACTGGTGCCTGTCCAACTACCATCCTGTCTTTCTTTTTGTGTGACATTTTTATAACAAAGTTTTCTTTTGAGAGATTTCATATTCTTAAAGGCAAAATTCGGTCTATGGCCAACTACCTTTGAGATGTCATTGTCAAAGTTCAATACAGACCAATTCAACTTAATAATGTTCATTATGTCAGTCATATCACTAGTATAAAATAAGGATATAGGCAAACTATTCCTATTACTAGTGCCCTGAGAAGACTTGGCCTCAAAAACTTGATTTGAAAAATATGGTTTTGCCTTATTCTCCCAATGCATAACTCCCATACAAATGTTTCTTTCACCCTCACATTCCTTGTACCCCCTTTCATGAAATTCTCTTTTAAGCATCTGAACATCTTGTCTGAAAACCTAATCACAGTTGTTCAATTGAGATATTCTCATTCTTTTACCTTTAATAGCAATCCTGAATATATGGCCAGGATGCATGCTATCCCTGTGTAGGATAGCATTTCTTCTACAAGGTTTCCTATATAATTTAGTCTGAAGATTCCTAGTTGTATCAGTACAAACTAGTACATCAAGGAAGTCTATTTCACTAATGGAAAACTTATATGTAAATTTAAGAAAAGATGTAGTAGACTCTAGATGACTAATAAACAACATAAGCTGTCCCCCCACACAAAAAACAAGTCTACACATCTCCTATAGAAGCTGACCAATGGAGCATATTCATCTATGTTTAGCAGGGAATTCTTCTCCCATTCAGCTATAACTATGTTGGCATAGCTACTGGCACAGGGTGTGCCCAAAGCTACGCCAACCTTCTGTAAGAACAGGTGTCCTTCAAAAAGAAATACATTCTTTTCTAACACAATTTCCAAGAACATACAAATAAGGTCAATTTGCTTGAATATATTCACTATTTTTAACAAGGAAATCATGTACCATGGAAATTCCCAAAGAGTGGGGGATGGCAGTAAATAACGATACAACATCCGTGGTTACTAACAAGCAACCATCTCTCAACTTCCCGTTTACACTATACTTGTATAAATCTTCGAGAAACTGTTTACTATCTCTCAAAACCTGCTGCTGTCTATCTAATAAAGGTTTCAAATTCTTTTCAATAAATGTAGAAAAAGGCTCAATGAGCCAGCCACTTCCAGAAACTATAGGTCTAAATGGGGGTTGCAGTGCATTCTTATGTATTTTTGGGAGCCTGTGAAAAATTGGAATCAAAGGAAGCTCAACAGATAAATAAGTGTGTAATTAGTTATTAAGTTAGAAAGTCATTATACTCAATTTTATCCAATTCAAGCACATCATGGTTTAAATCCTCAGGCATGTCGATTTCATAGGTATCAATCTCATAGGTAAAATAAAAGTAATCAGAAATACATTTTTTACTTTTATTTAATATTCTTAATGGCAAGAGTGTGCAGTCTTTTATACGAAAAATGCCATTATGATTTGCTCAACAGATGCCACACAGGACTCCCTTAAAAAATGTTATTATGGTTGTTGTTGTTGTTGTGTCTTTCAGCTTTTCCCGGTTAGGGGTCGCCACAGCGGAACTCTGGTCCGCTAATGATTGGCAGTAGACTTTTACATGCCGAGTTGCCAGCCCTGACGCACAACCTTCAATGAAGGTACGCCCATTCACACATGTCTCCACACAGAAGATGCTTTAGCTGAGAATCGAAGAGGACAACGTCTTACAAAATGTTATTATGGTACTTTCTGTTATTCACAGCGTACTTTTTTTTTTGCTTCCCTCACAGTTTAGTGCAGACCATTAAGGATTACTGTCACAAAGACTGATACATATGTATTTTTGCAAAATCATGTTCTTTCAAATAAATATATTATACATGTGACAGCAGTTGTATTTTAACTGCATGTGTTGGAAGCCATGATGCCACAGATGTTCTGTACCCCTTTAAGAAATTATATTAGCATTAAATGACTAGTTAAGTTAAAATATTTAATTTATTCCAACACCAAAATACATAATTCCTTATCCCTCCTGTGCCACATATTACTAATACAGTCTCCATCTGTTTGGAATTACTGGAAATATACTGTCTGACCTTCAACGTATAAAAAACAGCAGTGATATAAAAATACCTTTTGCTGTCTACTTGACACAATTGAAAACTAAAGGAAAAACTGAACTTTGTGGCTTGAACCAAGGCACTCAGTATTGTCTGCTGATATTTCTAAATATTGAACCTCTAAAATTGATCTAAATAATATTTTTGATGCAAATAGAATTAAGCTTTATTGTTTGTGCTTTTTGTTTGAAGGAAGATGTT
Source organism: Protopterus annectens (assembly GCF_019279795.1). NCBI lineage: Eukaryota > Metazoa > Chordata > Ceratodontiformes > Protopteridae > Protopterus > Protopterus annectens. The sequence continues at coordinate 250,202,658 of NC_056737.1, forward strand.
GACATTGTTAGTAGAGAAGCTCAAATTGTTGGAGGAATTACTAGCAAAATGTATTAACAAATAAATATACAAAGAGAAACGCAAGCAAATAACCAAACAAATCAATAAATTAAAAATACAGCCATTGACAATGACTAAATAAAACTATGTATCTGTGTAATAACAGTGATTACACTTGTGAAGGCAGACTCAGCTATAACTTATCCTGTATAAGAGATACAGATCAGTGTGTTTCAAATTAAAAAATCAGCAAAGCAATACCTTACCAAAGGCAGTGCCTTAGATTTTCATGTCCTGTTAACATGTAATATCCACCCCTCCCCCTTATAGTTTATGTGTCCATTTCTCTAAGAATAAGGTCTTCTGTGATTTAAGCACAAGTTCTCCTGCTGAAGCTGCTAAAGTTTTTTTTTTTTTTTGGGAATGACTTTTAGTAGTTCTGACAGTTTAATGATTGGCACACTGGAGGTTGAAGTCTGCTATTTAACCACAGGGCAGGAACAGTTCAGAAAAGCACTACGTGGGCTTTCCAGAGGTGCTCCCCAAAGATTCCTTAGCCATAGCCTAAAGCATTCTGTATGATATTTAGTTGAAAAGCTATGGTTGTAATCCACTGCACTACTTTCCCCTCCCCCACAGACTCTAGCCCTCCTGTAACTGATTGAAGCCTTGTTGCAAAACAATTATTTTGAGCAAACTAAAGCTTCAAATGAAACTTCAGTGTGGAATATTGGAATCAGTATGACATTCACTATTTAAAAGTGATTATGCATTTTTCAAGCCAAACATTTATTTTCCATGTAAGCCCAATATAATAAAACATTCTGCTTTATTTGCATTACTGCTGTTCCCCACCTTATGCTCATTTAAGCCTAGTACTCTGCATTATTAACTTATTAATGCCTTCCTTCCATAGACAAAGTTGTCGTGTCTTCTTAATCTTAAATATATTAGGCAGCTGGAAGAAAGCAGTTTCACTAAAATATTGGCATTTCCTGTGGTTGCATGAATTTTTAAAAATTACTTTAGAATCACTGATTCCTTTTGCCTCAGGCATTTTAAGACTTCTGTGGTTTTATGTAAAAAGTAGCTCATAACACGTTGCACCCATAGGGCTCAAAAGACTAGTGATGAGTTTCTTTCAAAGATTTATAGAACTGCCTTTCTGGGGTTTTTTTTTTTATTTGGCGTTCAGTCAACAAGAAGAATCTCAGTACTTGAGTGACAGTGAGTACACATATACACATGTTTCATTCTTTCTTTTTGTCACTTCTCTTTGATGGATATTTTTTCTGATGTTTTAAAGACCACTGATAAATTTTATGTTCATAGTTTCATAGGTGAGTACTAGGCTAGCTGTTCTTGGGGGTAATTTCAAGTCTAACCAATTTCCCTTTCCCTTTCAAAACATAAGAATCAAACCCTGTACCTTTACCACTTTACCAATCATTTTTGTGACTTGTCCCTTTATTTTTGTATATCTTGCTCGATATGGGATCAGGAAATAAAACGCAATAGAAAGCCCTGCCAGAAAAAACTGGTTTCACTACAAAAGTATGCTGATAAGTTTTAGACTCATTCTTCAGTATGAAGTAAGTGTGCAGTTTTTAAACCTGAATTTGCTGATCTTACATCAGTCAGTCTAGAATTCAGACATATGCACAAACACACGCTTACACACATGCTCACAGCTCTAACAATAAGTCTAATTAACATCCATCTCTGATGTATAGACGGATAAAGCCCTGACTGTCTTACAGATGGCCCAAATTTAACTAGAAAGCTGGAAGAGTTAGGCAGGTGCTAGGACTGAGTTGGTCTTCTCAGCTAGGATGAATGAATTTCTTACGACCAGCAGGACTTGTAATCATCACAGGGAGTAGACAGGCCTAATAGTGAGGGCATCTACTTGACTGGCAGGATTGTCTGCTCCTATCACCTGACATGCTTCCAAGTAGAAAAATTGGTTTATTATATCCTTGCCCAAATCGGGGAATGGGAAAGGGAATAGGGCTTTCCCCCTGCATGAGTAATGTATGGACCTGGCTCTTATCCCACAGGAAGAACAAACAGGACATCTGGCTGCAGAAACAGAAGCAATTGGACAGATTGTGGACAAAACAAAATGAGTCCAGCAAGTGAATGATTGACATACTCCAACTCACACTAGTGTGGATAAATAGAATTTTATTTTATTTTTACATTTATTAACCGTGTAAGCACACTTGCCCAAAGACCCTTTTTAAAAATGACCCCAGCCCTTTCAGGCAGGAGAAAGAAGCAGATAATGATATATAAAATATAGTTCTAAAAGATCAGAACAATTGTTTAGATACATATAATACCAAGAGGTGGTACAGTAATCAGTAATAAAATAACATTTGAGAACCAGCAGCTCCATTTACTGCCATATGATAACTAAATGAAACTATTACAGTAAGTTAGATACAGGTACATGACATTCTGGCACAATACAATGTGATAGCCAATCAAATGAGCTTTCCAAAGGATATACATAAATGACAATTAGAGTGGAGATTGACGTTATGTTCAAGTAGTCTATACATTTTGCTGCATTTGTAACAGAAAGGAGCACAACAGTGAAGGTCCACACAGAAGGAGGTATAGGTAGGAGGAAGGAATTGATGCTGGGAATGAGTCAGTGAAGAAGTATGGGTAGAAAAATACAAGCTAGAAAAAGTATGAGAAAAGCCAAATATTTAAAGTATGCATACCTATTTACAAATATATGGGGCTGAGCCTGTTTATAAGTCATCAAGTGGTGGTAAAGGAATGTTCCGGTAATCCTTAGGATGTGTTATATTTTGCTGCTGGGTGATGCAGCGTTAAAAATTACTCAGAAATTTTTAAGCAATTACATTGCTTATTTTGTCTAATATTTTAAAGAGACTTTTAAAATATATGCAAGTTTGGGCATGCTGTTATTTTTTGGGGAAATGGTACTCTAGTGAGTTAGAGTTAATTTGCCAAATGATCTTTCTGGAATTTTCAATATATATATATATATATATATATATATATATATATATATATATATATATATATATATATATATATATAAAGAGGTTTCACAAAGATATTGTCTGAGTTTGATAGTGTATATGTAGTTTATCTGAATTGGAAGAGATTTTTATGGGAGGGCAGCAGTGATCTGAAAATCTTGAGTTGAAAGGCTGCTCTTGCCTGAAGTGATAGCTAGTTAAGTCTGTTAATAGTAACACAGAGGTGCTTATTAAAAGGGCTATGACATATATATCTGAGAATTTTGTTCTCTGTTCATTGTAGAATGTCTAATTTTTGGAAGGCTTGTAGTACTATTATAAAGAGGGTATATTGTAATCTGGGAAACAGTATATTAATTGCAGTGGCTTTTCTGGACTCTTTTGTCAACAAGTGGGATAGCTTGAAGAAGTATTTAAATGTGAGTTAGTACTTTTTGCAAGTATATCTCATGGGGTAGGAATGATAGAGTGATCTAGTATTAGTCCTGAGATATTTTTGCATAGTGACAACAGGTAAGGGATTTTGTTTGGGGTTATGGATGTTTGGTGGTTGAGAAAATGGCCATTTGTTGCTTATAAAGCATATATTTATGTTGGCAATGGACATGTGTGGGATATAGGTTGATGCCACCAACTTTGATCAGTAACATTGCTGTTATAAAAGAGGGTGAAAAACATGAGCACATACACATTATGAACTTCACTGGCAGCTTGCTATCAATGGTCATATAATGAGGGCAGTGACATTTGTTAGTTGAACTGCTGACAAAAGGGTGGGTGGCATTGTTCAGCCTGATTATGAAGCTAGGACTTAAAACGTGCCAGAGACATTTGTAATACCGGACATGAAGAGGTTTGTGTAAAGGGATACCTGTGAACTGCATAAGTTTAAATACAAACACACATAAACACACACACACACACACACACACACACACACACACACACACACACACACACACACACACACACACACACACACACACACACACACACACACACACACACACACAAACACACGAACACAAACAAGCACACAAACACAAGATTATAATGAACAATCACCAGTGAATTTGATCAAGGTACAAGCCATCAAACAAACTCACTTGCAATTACAATTAATCACCACTAAAATTATTCCAAAAAAAGTAAGTGCAAATGTAAACCAATAGGTTACATTTGTGATTATGATAAGTAAAAGTAAAACAAGAAACTCCTTTTTAAGTGGGGAACTTTGCCTCCCACACATCCCTGCAAATTAAATATACTAATTCAGGGTCCACAAACTCCAAAAAAGGGGAATGAACTTTGATTGTTACATAATTTAACAAACCTTACCGAGGACAGAAAACATGACCATTTCACCATGCAATAAAATGCATGCAGTGATAAGTCATATAACAATGATATATACATGTATTGGAGGGAGAAAGGATCATTATTGTAACAAACTACTGAATGTAGAAATTAAACTTTAATGAAGGGCAGTAATATTCCATTTTTTCATAGAAAAACACTTTACAGTTGAGCAGTCAATTTATTTTCAAAATGGCAGATTTAATGGAATTTGCCATTTCACACCAAACATTAATTCACGTTGCATTCACTTTGAATAATCACCTCTCATTTAAATGACACACTGTTAGGTTATCCTAAAATTTCTAATATCTTGGGATGTCCCAGTTCAAAACCACATTATGCTCAAGGTTATAAAACACTCAATTTTTTTTTTGCGGGGGTCAACAATCCTTATACCCTCCTGAACCACACACACACACACACACACACACACACACACACACACACACACACACACACACACACACACACACACACACACACACACAAAAAATTTGTGAAAACGGAGAAAGGGAGAAAAAGTAAAAAAAAAAAACATTTGTTTTATCTCCTCTTTTCTGACTCTAATATCAATTAAATCAGCCTAGTGGCCCACTAGTTACAATTTACTGAGCATTCCTTGACAGAAAGCTGACAAACAGAAGGTTTCCCTTCCCAGTAACTTTTATTTCTTTTTATATTTGCTACCTGTATAATTACCAGTGTGTTTTATTCAGCATATTACACACCAAATCTGTTTTTAATTTAGTTATATATAGATGAACCAAAAAGGATATAAAAGAATTATGGAAATGACTGAAAAGTGCACTAAACTGTCTGTGGTATAATTCTTAAATCTTTAATAGCCACATATCACTGTCCCTACCTTTGACACAGCTAGACCTAAATAACTGTTATTTTCCCTTTTAAATTTTCAGCTATAAACTTGACATCTCTATACCTTAAACAGTTACTGATAATAAAGGTGGACTACAGAAGTGTAGGTGTTAGCTTAGTTTCTGCCGGTCACAATGCTCATTTCTTCTGATATCTCTTCCCATGCTGTTGAAACCCTAGACCTCAACTGAACTGCTTTTGTTTCATTCAGTCTCTTCCAATTCAACTGTTCTTCTCATTTCAAATACAGTCTGTTAGCAAATCATCTGAAGCTGCAGCATTTGATATATATTCAGATCACTATTTCTTCATACATCGCTTCAGTGCACTCTTTCTGTTCACTCCTTAGGTTCAAAGCTTCATTTGTAAGTACTAGATAGTCATTCCGCAAACCATTACAAGCCTAGCTAATAACCAGTCTTCACAGTTTCTCTCCACTCTCAAGGAAGGTAGCACAAGACAGAGTTGGGAAAAAGTTGAGACCGTGCAACCAAATATCTTGGTTCACCTTGAAAATAGAAAGGGTGCTACACTACTTGATATGCTGTGGAAGTTTTTTCCAGAAGTAGGGGATACATTGGGATATAAATCCATAATACTAATGCTTCTTATTTATTTACAGATGAAGATCTAGTTCCTTTAATATGATATTTGAGGAACCATTTGCTCTGTGAAGGAATACAAGGTTAAATAGGATTGGATCTTTCATTGGCTCAAAAGGCTAGACACATTCTCTCAGAGCAGTCTATAAGAAGCTGAGTATAAAGACAGGGCTGACGGTTTGTCCTAATAACTAATATTTTTGAGGCCACTGATCTCTTTTGTTAGGAACCTGCAAGATCTCTCAAATTGAATTGTATGCTTAGACAAATGTATGTCAAAAGATGCATTATATTCAATAATGGCTCTGACTAGATATGAGTGAATGGGAATTTAAGACTTCTTTGGCTGTAAAAGGTGGTGCAATGGTGCAGTGGCTAACATTGTTGCCTCACAACAAGAAGTTCTCTGGTTCGATTCTCAGCTGGGATGCCTTTTGTGCGGAGTCTGCATGCCATCCCTACATTTGCGTGCGTTTCCTCCAGGTACTCTGGTTTCCTCCCACATTCCAAAGACGTGTCTGGAGCATTTCTCCCTGGGCCTCTGCTGATAATAGGCATGTCCTAGTCAGACCTTCCCAGTCCACAAATGTTAAATAAATAAATAAAAATAAAGGAGATGGCTTTGAAAATTAGATGAGCCAGATAGAAGGTTTACCTAACTACTGCAGTGTCATGATGGTCAAAAGATAAGGAATTAGCAACAAGACTGTCCAGATCTCTTAAGACATTGTCTAATTATAGATTAGACAATGTCTAATATGGCATGGGAAATGTGTTGTGTTTTCCAAAATTAACTGTACTACATTGTCCCACATTCAATTTGAGTTCATTGTCCTTGTACTAATTATTCTCATGGTCTAACACTTGTTGGAGCAACTGAGTCAGTGGAATGGTCGTCCATAAACTTACATAACCATAGGCTAGGAGTGTCGGTCTAAAGATTTGAGAAACAGATGCAAATAAGAGAGCACCAAATACTGAGCCCTGCAGTACATCATAACTATTTTGCTGTCAGAAATGGCACCAGCAACCCTAACCACATGGGTTCTTTAAGACAATCGGTTAGTTATCTATTGCACAATGTAAAGATTTATATTCAGAATTACAAGCATGTCCATAATGCCTTCACGGGGAATTGAGTCAAAGGCCTTGGCCAAATTCAGATATGCTATATGTACTGCCTAACCACTATCCACTACTTTGGTGTCTTTTTCAAAGAAACTGATGAAATTAAAGTGATAGGACTGGATTGACACAATTTTCAATGTTGAGATTAATGAGGTCTGAGATAATACATTCCATAGCTTTATATATGTGACATAATTTAATAAAGATTTCTATTTTTTTTTATTTTAGTGGCTATTTTAATTTCATATTCAGCTTTGAGATTCTGAATCATTACCTCAAGCTCTTCACTAGTTTGCTTAGGTGTGCTCTTCAGGTAAGTAGAATGAGATATCATAAATATTGTGCAGTTTCTTTCTCTTGTTTAATTCATTTATGTGGATATTCCACTATAGAGGTTTGTTTTTAAATGCCTTCATTGATTTGGTGCAGACAGGGACTACCTTATCAATATAGCTATTTAAGTGGGAGTAGAAGTCAGAGGCATTGGTGTTGGCTATAGCAATGGGATCCATCAGAGGAGGATTACAACAAAATGTATTTAGGTCATCAAGTAATCAAAAAAGATTTAGCTTTTGAGAAGTCCAAAAACACAGAGGCATTTCCAGGGGAAGTAGCAGCTGTTTTAAAGCAAAAGATCACTGATTATAAAAAGAGAAGATGACACATCTGAAGGTGTGTAAAACATGGTCATATTTGTGGGAACATGATCAAGGGTCTCTTGGCCAAAGACAGTCTGAAAGTTAATCATTTTCAACAAGATCAGCTCCCTCTCTGAGCAAATCAGATACTCTTTAGATTAACTCCCTAAGTTAAGTACACATCCGCTGTGTGCATCTTTATTTATCTGCTAGAGAGTACTGACTGATGTGCCTTAGCAATTCCTTAAAGGGCCAGAACTCCAATTCCCATTTCACAACCACATTACCACATTCCTCCCAATGTCATCAAAGGGTTAAGCAAAATGTAGATGTATAGGGAGGAGAAAGAGTGGCAAGAATGAACCAATCAACACCTCACATAGGACCACCTAAGATAGTGTTTCCAGATGATCGACAAGAGTTTGGTAGCTTTTAAAAAATAGTTTGTCTCACAGCTCTGTCAAAATAGGCTTGCATAGCCTTTTGGGTGTTTTGATTCCCTCTGACCTCCCAAGAACCAAAGTTGAATGTCATAGTTCTCAGCTCTCCTCGTTCAACATTGGGTACTGTCCGGTATAGGTAGGAAGACTGAGTCCTTTCCCTTGTCTTTCTGTGTAGATGGCATATGCTGTGCTGTAGGGACAAACCCAGTGATTTCCTGCTCAGATATTTCTAGATTCTCCTTATTCATGCTTTACTCAACCCCTCCCTGTTTCTTTCCTTCCTCACTCAAGTTCAGTCTAAAACAGACGCAGTTATTTCCTCAACCAAACCACACTGTAAGTCTATTATCTTTAGGATATCCATTTCTACATCACCCCCAGTAATCTTACCTTCAGCCCAAATTGTTTTCAATAGAATATGTTGCCCTTAGGAATATTTTTGCTTTGCTTTCACAATTTTTGGATACTAGAGCCAGTTGAAAATTACTTTTTTAAACATATTGTTTGTTTTGATATTGTATCTTTGAAATGGAATGGTGAACATTAATTTCTGCTTGAATTGTTGTGCAACACACCAACTTTTTTTTGGGGGGGGGGGTTGTGTCAGGTGGTTCTTGTCCTTTTATCTGCAGCATTTCTTGAGCTATAACATCCCACAACTCTTTGACTTCTTTAGTATCACAGACATAAACATCGTATGTTGTATGAATTCAACCTTTTCTGTTAACATGACAAGATCCATAGCCGGGGTCTTTTTCCTTCAATGTAGTAACACTTATACCATTTTCATGGCTGACTGGTGACTTCAACTCTATGCAGGTCTGCACAGAGCATGTGAATGGATGCAATAATTAGAATGAGGCCTATCAATGGGCAGAGTCAAGTTCAACATGGTTACAATGCTAGATAATTAACTGGTCATAAATCAGTGTATGAAATACACAAACTATTGATTAGCAGCACATATGTAACTGCTTTTAGTACACATCTCTAAAAAAACCAAGCACTTCTTGTTTGTGAACTTGAAGGGTCATGGCACTCTGACCCATTTCCTCTAAAGAGCAGGCAAACTGACCCAGGTGTCCAATAGCAACTGCAATGATACAGAACAAACTATTTCATATTTATAATGCTGTCTCAGGTGCGACTCAACAGACTGAACTGCAAAGATTCATATTTGCAGCTAAATCATCTGAAGAGTCACTCATGTCCACACTTCTATTGCTGGAGGTGGCCAAAAGGACAGATGACTACAAATCATGTGCAGAGGATGCTTCCTGTACCCTGCAGCTCAGGATGCAGGATTTGTAGCTACTAAAGTGCTTATGGCCTACAAAGGGCACTTTATGCCAAAGTATCCTAGCAGCAACATGGTGCAATGCAATACTTTGAAGTCTTTCATATGTAGGTCATTACTACAGAGAAAGCATAATGTGAGTTAAAACTGATATATAAATACAAGCAGGGCTAGGGAGGTTGCAATCGCCCCTTACAGCTGATTTTAGTAGTTGTATTTTAGAGCAGGTGTTATTCCTGAAAGCCTTACGCAACACTACTAAAACTTTTAATAAATGTACACTTGCCCACTGCTCAGAAACACTGTAAATCACTTTATAGCAGCCAATAATAGCAATAATGGTGACGTGACAGGAAAGGAAACAGTTGAATGCAGCTCTGGTCCAGCATGAAGAGACACAGGTCCATATGTATTTTAAATATGAAATTAATGAGTGTGCATCATTGGGACTGGGATCCCTGGACAAGCCCTGAAGGGCTAGAAATTGGAATCAGAGAATAATGGCTAGGAGTACTGCATTACTTCACAGATAACAGGAATGCCACAACACTGAATTTAAGGTTAAGACTGTTACTAAAATACTTCAGGACTTGAACTAATGATGCTGCACCTTTTAGAAGTCTGTAGAATTATGTCAACTATTGTTTGCTTATATGCAACTGGTGTAGCAGGCAGTCAGCACTCTGATATTACAATATAATTAAAGGATTTTGAGTGAATGAGTCTGTGGGCTTGTATGTTAGGACAGATGTCACATATCATTTGTGGATATTTGTGTCTATTTGGAGGCCGGACAAATTAAATTCCATATAAAATTCACGTTTGCATGTTTAAGAAAGTAACACACATCTAGTTTGATGGAGTCCAGGTTTGCGTATTGCAATGATAAGTTCATCTTGTTTTCCACACACTCATATAAACACACAAAGGTCTTGCATCTAGCATAGCAGATTTACCTTCAGTTGTTCAGACTGAGCTGCTCTGTATCCCACACTCTCATATCTCTGGTGTCCAACAGGTATTAATACAATTGTATTTAAAAAATAGCAGTTATTAATTACTCATCCATTTTGTTTAATACAACAAATCCCCTTTCATACAGTTTCACACTGTGCTCTCAGTCTAACAACACAGCCTATCAACTATGTGCATGCTTCATTTTTCATTGTAGCTCAGCTCAGAGCTGTAAATTCGTAGATCAGGCAAATATAACAGTGTCACTGACAGGCTCTGAAATCACTGCTAAACAGAAAGAACTACACTGCACTACACTGCTGAACTCTTCATGGGTACTTTCTCCAACCAATAGAGTTATTCTTTCATGGCTGCTGTTAACTTTTGTAGCCCAGCCACTGCTTTACAAAAATCTGTGCAGCAGAAGGAGGCTGTGACCAGTGTAACGATAAAGAGTATCTGTTTTCTTGGTTGAGTAAATGGAAAGCCAAGCAACATGAATACAAACAGAATTTTTAAAATCATTACAGTCACATGACTTGTACATATGCAGATATGGCAACTGCTTTAGTTGTTGCTTTAAGCTGCATAAGACAAGACTTAAGGGGATCTTAATTAATATAGTTAATTAGTTCTTAGAATTTGGTAGGACTGCAGCCCAGCAGCCCTACCATCAGCCTCCCCCTTTCACTTCTTGTTAATACTGTAATGCCTGTTCTATATTTCACCTGTTGTGACTCTGCACATCCTGTTAGTATGGTTTTATCAGTTGTTTCTTATACTTGATTCTTTACCAAAGTGATGAGCTACTCACTAACTTCCGTATACCACAGATTTTCATGGTCCATCCTCAACCCCTTTGTCCACTTGGGGTCGGGGTACCATTTTCAACAGTGACAATCATCTCAAGCTAAGGTTTACACCACCAGGTGGTTAGCCCTGGCATGGTAGTTCATCTGTACCACTCATTCGCACCTACGGCCAATTTAGAGTGTCTAATCCACCTACTGCATGTCCTTGGAATGTGGGAGGAAACCCATACAACTGCAGGGAGGAGAATGCAGACTATGTACAGAAGGCACCCCAGCCAAGAATCAAACTGGAGAACCTCTTGCTGTGAGCCAACAATGCTAACCGCTGCACCGCCGTGACTGCCCTGACCACCAGCAATATGTTCCATGCTATCTGAGCACTTCTGGAGTAAAGCAGAAACATCTTCTCATTACAAAACACTTTTCAAGGTCACAATAAAAAAATAAAGCTTTTGTTCCTATTATAATAGTTTGTCATTTCTTCCTAAAACACATAGAATGCAACTTTCCAAGTAAAGAACTAATTTTATTTAAAAAAGCAAGTACTTCCATTCTTCACAATATCAAGTACTCTTTCAGATTGTTTTCCAAATATAAAACATTAAGAAGCTGGAAAATTAAAGTGACTTATAAAACTAATGAAATGTGATTTTAAAATAACAGTGCCATCTAATTAAAAAAACATGAAATAAAAAGTCTGCCATATTAAGCCATGAAAAGTCCACTGATTAATAGCATGAGAATGTTAAAAATCAGTTAATGTTGCAAGAGTTTATTTTTCAATGCACATTTGAAATTTACTGCATAATTAAGTTTCTTACTGGCTTTTAAAAAGACCTGATAGAATTGCTCAATTCTAATTTGCTGAACAAATCCCCTCCTCTGAAGTCCATTTCCACCTTTTCTACTGCATTGTTGGATGTGTAACTAAAGTATCTATTCAAACTAATACCCCTGACTAACATGGGACTGAAATAAATAATTTATTTATTTATTTAATGTTTGTTGATTGGGTAAGTCCCACTCTTTGCAGGGGAGACCCAAGCTGATATTCATACTAACTAGAGAAAGTCAGGCCAGGGCACTAGGCAATTTCCTCTGCTATTTTGTTTCACTGTAGGGTTGCTGCTATGACCAAGGAAAAAGCCAAGATGGAGGATGACATGAGTGAAGGAGCTGTAAGTGTATTAAAGGAAAGAGAGCAAGGTTATTTCGGAGCAGACTGTGCATGAGAAAATAATCAGTACTGAACTGTAGGAAGGTGGATTAGTGATGGAATAATTGGTGGTTTTGCTGAATTACAAGGATCCAAAAAATTGAGAAATAGCTAATTGGAGCAAGCTACTGTGTTGTGCAGAGAAGGAAGCAAGCTTGGTAGTGAAGGAAGGAGAGTAAACTAGTCTACACTCAGCTAGTGGAATAACTAGTCGTAACTAATTGTAAATGCGTACATTGGCATCAGGGTGGTGAAGAAATATTAATAAAAGGTCTTATTTGAATACAGTGCAAATGGGAGATAAAAGCATGGGAATGACAGAAGAAGAAGACACAAAGAGACAGCAGGTCAACAATTCATGACTAAGAGAAAGGGCTTGAGAATTAAAGCAAAATGTAATTACTGTATAAATAGCTATAATGGATTATGTAATTGTACCACTGAGATGTAATATAAAATACAAGAAAGCTTTATAACACTTGAAGGCTGAGGATTTCTGTGAAGTGAGAGATTTGAAGCATTAGTTTTGTTAGAAAAAATTATGAATGAGGTGAGGGAAAAAATAAGGGATAGCACCATGGAAGGATTAAACTGTAAGCCGTGGTGGTGCAGCGGTAGCATTGCTGCCTCACAGCAAGAGGTTCTCTCGTTTGATTTTTGGCTGGAGCGCCTTCTGTGTGGAGTCTGCATGTCCACCCTGTGGTTGAGTATCGTTCTAAAAGGCATGTGTAGAATGTGCGTGCCTTCGTTGAAGGTTGGGTGTTGAGCTGCCACCTCAGCACCCATAAAAAATCTACTGCCAATCATTAGCAGACCAGAGTTCCACTGTTGCGACCCCTAACCAGGAAAAGCCGAAAGAAGAACAAACAACCATGGAAGGATTAAACTGCAACCTAAGAAGAAAATACATGTACAATTCAGGACTTCATCAATGATGTAACCTAAATTAAAGGACAAATTAAAGGACAGATTCCAAAAGAGCTGCTCTCAGTGCAAGTCTGGGCTACTTCTGAAAGACTTGCTCTTAGTGTAAGTGACTTACTTAGGTGTAAGGCTTATCTATAAATAGGCTTGCACAGAAGACCAGATTCCAAAACACCTGATCTCAGCTTGTTCTCTATGTAAGTGGTGATTTACACTAAGAGCAAGTCTTTTGGAATCAGGCCCTAAGTCATATTTTTCTACCTGTTTGTAAAAACTGTGTATGAAATTATGAAAGTACATGATGAAAGAAATGTCTAGACAGGGGTGGCAGAGGTTAGAGTAACACAAGATGTTAAAGGGTAGATGCAACATATTAGAAATATACTAAGTATGAATAGAAAGAGAGGGAATATGAAATACTGGGACAACTGAAGGCCTGTTTTTTTTTTTTTTTGGACAGTGAAGTCATTGTGGGGAGACGCGAGATACATTCAAGGGCTGCAAACCTAAGAGCAGGAAGTCCAATGAGTCTGAGTCAGAACATTGGATTGTCAGACATTACAAAAAGACAGATTAGATGAAGAATAAAGGGATATAGAAATAAGAAAATCTAAATACAATAATATTGAAGAAATTGAAGTTGAGAATTGAATGGGGAAACAACAAAAGGGGAACATATAGTTAATGTGGATGAGGTTAACCTAAACATTGTTAAGAAAAACATTGTTATTCATGAATAGAATAGATATGAAGTACCGGGAAGTGATGAAGAAGAGGAGGAGGATTTTGAGTCTTTCAGAATCAGGGCAGACTTACACTGAGAGCAACTGTTTTGGAATCTGGCCCAATGTGGTATTACCACAGCTTTGAGGTTCAGCTGCTGTGCATGTTTTTCCAAAGGGGAAATATAGTGTTCAAATGTTAAATGCAAATAATTGTAATTATAAAACTGATGGCATAAATGTTTTATGAATGCAAAAAAATATATATATTGTATTTGAAATATTGTATATCAAATTTTTCAACACAAATTCCTTGCACAATATGGCTCAATGAAGAGTAGAACATCAAACTCATCAGAAATCTGGTGTTTCTTTCTTTCTTTACTTTTTTTGATATTATGACAATAAATAAAGTAGCATTCCATAGTTCATAATATTTTATACAGAAGTGAGTATGCTTTAATATACAGATTGAATTCAATAACTTTGAACTGGACTCAGTGAATTATTAAACAATATATGGTTCTCATATTGAAAAATCTATAAAATAGCAATAAACTTACCATACTGTTACTGCTGGCAGGAGCTCAGACTTAAAGTCATACCATTATTGGATTTTTTTTTATTTTATATGTATTATTTTTTTACTTATACTTCTTTTTAGCTAAGAAAGACTACCTGCAACCTGGCCTTTTATGCTCTCCACATGTTTGCAGATCTTACTTATGAATTCTGCAGTTCAAATGGCTTTCCACATATAGCATGTATAAAGACAGCTAGTATTTGCAAACATCATGCAGTAGTTCATATTTATTACAGTTATGCTTCAAACCTGCATGCAGAAATGTAAGTTACATCTTCAGTCATCAGCAAACACAAAGATATATCAAGATAAGGCAAAGGCCTAATTAATGCGATAAACACCCAATAATAAATACAGATCCTGAATGTTCAGAAAGTAGACACTTAGAACAAATAATGGCCTCTTGGCATGTTAAGCTATCCATTTTAACAATTTTTTAAAAGCTAAAAAGTCTGATTAAAAGATACTTTATTATTCTCTATCACATGACATTTTTCTGTCCCACTCAGTCTTCACTTCAGTCATTATATTGACCCTATTCATCCACTACCCTTCATGAAAAAACATATCTGCGTATTTTCCTGAGCTGTTTATCTTTATTTACTTATTTTTTTACATCATGTCCTCTTGATACACATCTTCCTTTGGATGATGATGTAACCAACTAGGAATCTGAACAATTTCATGAATTGCTTCATTTCTTTTTTGTATCATACCAAGAATTCATATATTAAGCATATCAATTTTTTGCAATATCTCTTTGATTTGTTTCTGGTGCAAAATGTGAACCATTTTGCTTGTTGAATTTTACTTTATTTTATCTTTTCTGCATAGTTTCAGAAATGAAAAGCCTAGTACTGCACAGAGAAAAATGGATATAATTCAACAATCTCTGTACAGAGGAACAGCACCTTTCATGACATGTGATGCCCTTTTCTAAGAAGGTCAATATTTAGGTGTGTACTAGGTTAATGGTCCTAGAGCCTTTACAAGCCTAGCCCATTGGATTAACCTGGCATCGTGCCACCCAACCTTAGTTACCAGTGTCTTTGTCAAGTATAGCCACTGGAGTTATCCTCGGGTTGAATTTTCTATTTCCCATCCACTAACCAAGATTTCTCTTGAAGACGGCCAGTGAGGCACTCCACTTCACATGTATGGGAAGTGTATTCCATAGCATGGGCAGTCTCTGGGTTATGAACCTGTCCCTCCAGCTTGCTCTGTTGATTGTGGTAATGAGGTTGAGGTCTCTAGAGTGTGTGGTGTGGAGGGATTGGGATTTCTTTAGATGTAGCATTTCTAAAGAGCTGGGTCAGACATGGCTTTGTAAGTCAAGCAGAGATTGCCTCTAAGTAGGTGATATGAGACAGAGAATAGCTGGAGTTTTTTGAGTCTGTCCATATAGGATAAGTGTTTAAGGCCTAAGATCCTCTTTGTGAGGTATTTTTGCAGCCTGTCCAGTTGTTGTAGGTGTCTAGTGAGGTACATGCCAAATGGGGCATTGTATTCAATGATTGGCCTAATGAGGGAAGAGTAGAGGGAGACAATGACCTCTTTCTTCCTGGATGCAAAACCCTTAATAATGAGATATGCCACATAGAAGGACTTTCTGACCACAGTGGCAATGCGGTGGTCAAAAGAGAGGTTGTTGTCAACCTGTGTTCCCAGATCTCTTATGACGTATTTTGTGTTCAGTGGACTACCATCAATGTGGTAATTCATAGGAACCGGGTTTTTCCCAAAGGGGATGATGACACATTTTTTTGGCATTGAGCTTAAGGCCATGGTTCTAACACCAGTCATTAGCCTCAGTGAGGCTTTTCTGTAGGATGTCAGCATCACTTGGGGAGTTAATTATGGCTCCCAACTTGCAATTGTCTGCAAACTTTGTTAGACAGAGTCCGTTTGTGTTGGCCTGGACTTCAGAGAAGTAGATACCAAACAGGAGAGGACCCAGGACTGAACCGTGTGGGACTCCACTTGTGACTGGTCAACAGTCTGACTTGAAGTCAGCTACTTTCACACAGTGGGTTCTATCTGTGAGCCAGTTTGCAACCCATCTAGTGATATAGGGGTTGATGCCTAGCTTAGTGAGTTTTTCTATGTTTCCTGTGTGGGGAATGGTATCAAAGTCCTTGGCCAGATCAAGGTAAGCTGTATGAACCACCTTGCCTTCATCCACAGCTCTGATGACTGACTCAAAGAAGTCAACCAGGTTGAGCAGGCATGATCTACCCTTCACAAAACCAAACTGTGTGAGATCCAGAATTTGGAGGTTCCCTATATCTTTGTTTATTAGGTCCATGATGATAAATTCCATAGCTTTGCATATCAGACTTGTCAGGCTAGTAGGGCGATAGTTCCCAGGGTCTGTAATCACTCCTCCTTTGTGGAGATGCATGACTGTAGCAGACCGCCATTTGGTAGGGACAAAGCCTGAGGTGAGGCTGTGATTGAACAGGGCACACAGGTGGGGTGCCAGTTTACTCTGTAGTTCATGTAGAACACAGCCAGTGATATTGTCAGGTCCCATAGAAGCTGTATTCTTGGCCTTGGACAGTGCTGTTTTAACCTGTGCAGCAGTAATACTGGGTGCCTGGCAATCTACTGGTATTGTGATTCGTCCTTTGGTAGGGGAAAGTGGGGTAAAGTTGGCACTGAATCTGTCGGCCAGTATATTGGCAATATCTGTTGGCTTGGCATAGGAGGTGCCATTGTGCAACAGCTCCAAGCAAATCTGGGTATTGCCGTGGAGATTCTTTACATAACTATAGAAGGCCTTATGGTTGTCTCTACTATCTGCTGCAATTCTGTTTTCATAGCTAGCTTTAGAGGATTTGATGAGGAATATCAACTTTTTTTGAGGGTGATAAGGGAGTTTTTCCAGTCTTGGGACATCACTTTATTTCTCATCAGTTTCCTCTTTCTGTTGTAGAGTTTGTTTATGGCAGGGGACCACTAGATTGGCTTCCTTTTTTTGGAGGAGAGCGTCTTGATTCTATTGGGTATGGTGAGATCCATGCATTTGTGTACATGTTCATACAAGGCATGAGTGTATGATTCGGTGGTCATGCAGCTGTTCTCTAATTGCATGGGTGCCGTGAAGTTAGCCACCTCTGTTTTTAGGAGCCCAAAGTTACCTTTGGAGATGTTTTTCATGGTGGTTACCTTTGCAGGGGGGTGGTTGGGAGGGATGTGGATTTCCAAGGTGATTAGTTTGTGGTCGGATGCAACCAGGGAGGAGTTGACTATTGGTGCAGAGCAACGGTCACCCATGTTAGTAATGACCAGGTCAAGGATGTTGCTACCTCTAGTGAGGGTAAGAATGCGCTGGTCCAGGATACTGGAATTAATAAATTCCTGGAAACGTTGAGCAAGTTGATTGGTGCATGAGTAGTTTTCCCAGTTAATGGAGGGGTAGTTGAAGTCGCCCAGTATGAGAGTGGTAGGTTGGACCCTAATATTCTCCAGGGTGCTTAGGAACGTGGAGTGTGAGACTTGGGTCATGGTTGGGGTCCTATAGCAGGCTACGACCTGAATTGCTGCCTTACCCAATATTAGCTGCACCTGAAGTATCTCTGATGCGTCATGTTGGGCTACCAGTCTAGAGGTGTGCTCATCCTTTATGAATATGGAAACACCACTGCCTTTGGAGCTTTGGTCCAAGTTCTGGGGTTGAAAGGTATGGAATGAGTTATAGCCTGGTTGTGCAGGGGTGCTATCTGCTGCCTTGAACCAGATCTCTGTTACAGCACAAATGTCGATGTTCTCCACTTTAAGGAGTGCTTCAAGTGAGTGGATTTTGAGATTTAGACTTCTAGCATTGTTCCCCTTGCTACTTTCTCACATTGCTTGTAAATGACATTTTTGATATGGCTACCCCAGGGCCCTTCACATTTAACTTACTACTACTGCTTTCCCCTCTATCTGTGTGGTCTTTTTGTCTAACGTGCCCTCAAATCCATTTTTGTGCATTTCTAAATGCAACTTTTGTTGTTGTTTTGACCATTTTTCTAATCTTGCCAAGTCCTGTTTCATCCTTCTACATCTTTTTATGTATTTGTACTATTAGATATCTTTGTTTCATCTAAAAGCATTCTTTTTCTTCTTTACCCTGTATGGTGTCATTAAATAGACACTGAGAAAACTGTCTCAGTAATGACCCTGCGGTGTCCTGCTATAATTATATTAATATCTGACTAAGCTTGATTTACTTATAACAGCACTGTGGCTCTAGGTTCATAAACCCAAAGCAAAGAATATATGTACAGAAAATCTTGATTCCTAAATACTGGATGCACAGAAAGGTAAAATATCACTATACTTTAAAAAAAATGTTATTTTGTATTACACCAAAATAAAACACTGTACAATAACTTCAAAATAGCAGGAGGACCATTTACAAGCTACACACACCTTTTTAGAAAAAATGTAGTCCTAAAACACATTACAAACAGAAGATGATTTTAATGATATGTGCAGTTTTAGAAGACCAACAAATAGCATGCACCCAGTTCTGTACTGAAAAAAGCTGCCTCTATTTGTTGTGAAGAATTACAACTTTGTACTATTTTTACACGTACAAAAATGTTCAGATATATTATATTTCAAGAACTAGTTTCCCATCAGCTCCAATGAGATATCTATATCCCCAAACTTCCCAACTGTTTATTATCCGTGAGATTATTCAGCAGAGTTAACATATTTTAGTAGGGGGATAAAGTTGTAGTCCTCGTATGGGGGAGGGTGCAAGGGGGTTGTGTCTAAAGACAAAAAAACAGTATGTCTTAAAGGAGTTTTTTCTATTATTTTTGATACATCTGTCCCTCATGAACATCAAACACTATTGTGGGACTGGCCTAATCATTCCCCTCATACTCTGTGCTTGAAAACCTATCCTAACACAGATAATTTGTCTTATCCTGCTACTACTACTTTTCCTTGTGACCAGCAGTTCCAAAGCAGGCTCTGTTTTATGGTATCTCAGAGGTGGTGTGTTTTTATACAATGCCAGTGTTTGCATGGAGTGCTTAACCTGCTCAGCAGACGTGCACTCCAGAGTCCCCATTGCAGAAGTGCAATGCTGTGCCTGACCCCAAATGAGACTAGACCTCCTCAATGTCTGCTCCTTCCAAGCTGACTTTAGCTGCAACATGGCCCTATAGCAGAACCTAGGACAAATAGGACATGGTCAGAACCCAGTCTTTCAGCAGCACAGAACTGGCAATATGCATTAAAGTATTATTTGTTTTGCTTGTAATATTCATGGGTGTTCATTATATATTTGATTAATGGCATCATTCAATTAGTAAACAACGACAAAAAACTAAAAGAAAAGCCTGACACAGTATACAAATTTCTAGCTGTTCACAAGTAAAACACTCATACAATTTAGTTATAGTTGATGAATTTAGTGATGTCCAGATTTCATTAATTTTCATCTATTAGCTTAGGTATTTTACAATCAAGGTTAAGTAAGTCGATGTTTTGTAGTTCATGGTTTTCAACTGTGGTTCAGTACCACACTGGCCTGTTTTCTAGCTAATATTTTTTTCAGTGCTATAATTATATTAACAGAGACAAAACCCAATGCGTTTACCTAATTTGTTCAAACATTTGTGAATCACTTTGTCAAATGTCATGATAAATGTATCATCTTCTCAATGCCAGGAGTCTTATCAGTTCATGGGATGCTTTACTATTTTATAGCTGATGTATTAAGTGTAAGTCATGTCTGCTTCTTTGAAAAGAACACAAAGGTAGTGGACGGTGGTCATACTGTTCACACTGCTTACTTGGGTCTGGCTAAGGCATGTGAAACATTATCACATGATGGGATTGATAATAAGATAATGGTCTTAAACATTGAATCCCATGTAGTAAGATGGATTGCAAACCGGCTCAAGGACAGAACTCATTGTAAGGTCAGTGGTGCCTCTTCAGCTGGGGAAACGGTAACTGGTGGCACTCTCCAGACTTCTACACTAGACTTCCAACATTTTTGCGTTGATTTCTTTGAACTAAATACTGACAACAAGGATCTCTAGTTGACTAATTTCACAAATGATGCAAGATGGCTGTTGTACTAAATAAATCATCCAATGATACAAATCCCCTTCAAATGGAATTAACATGCATGAACTCCTGGTGCACTGAAAAAGGTTTCAAACTAAATGCTAAGAAATACTGTTCCATCTCTTTAAAAAAACAAATTCCTACTGACTCCTGTATCAGTGATAGCAAAGTCTCCAGTGAACAGGGACTTGGGCACTTGGGTTAATAGCTCCATCTCCTTTGATGATCATATAGCAACTGCAGTCAGAAAATCTTCTATATCTCACAATTAGTAAAAAAAAAAAAAGCAATTCATCTAAAACTCAAGGAAGTTATAGTTCCCCTGTACTCTGGCCTGGTTAGATCTGTTATAAAATATAATGTATCCTTTGGCATGTATCTCACTAGACACATCAAAAAACCTGAAAAACCGCAGAGGTTACTAACAAAAAGGATCTTGGGCCTCAATGATCAGGAATTCTGGAATCACTATTCCTGTAATCTGTGTCATATAGCTTCTTCAGGGGAGATTTGTATATTTTTTCCTTGACCTCATTGACCCTATTCTTTCTTGATATACCAGATAGCGTAGTGAGTACTAGAGAAAGATATCTCAATTTATATGAAGTAATAAACAAAAACAAAATGGAGAGATATGTTAATTACCCAGCACACCCCCTTGCTCTGGAATAGACTTCACTTGTATATCAAGCAAGTTAGCCTTTCATCATAGCTTAGACAAATGAACAAGTGTTTGAGACTTACAGGCGTTGAAAGGTTTGTTATAATCAGCCTTGAGAGTGGTTATTAGCAAGGCAACCAAGGCCTCTGAATGATCAAATAGCTTTGTACTTTCTATAATTCAAAGGATTCCCATGAAATTGGTACTTTCCATAGCCATATTCTATTCATCAATCAAGGAATTCTACTGTATTAACTTATCATAGCAGCTTGTTGTAATTCTATGCTGCCTTGTGCCAACTATCTAATAGGCTTTCACATATTCCAAAATGATGTCCTTCAGCAGATATTCCAAACATCTTTCACATCCAAATGAGGTAAGACTGACTGAGAAATAGTTTCCAGTCTCTGTGTTGTTCCCAGTCTTATGAAGGGGAATCCTGTTGGGCCTCATTCTGTTTTTGGAAACATTGCCTTCTCCCCATCTCTGTAATTAGCATCCCTTGCTGGTTAAGCAGTGTGATACCTTATTATCCTTTAGAATGAGCCATGATAATTGGATGTATGCCCATAAATTTTCCCTGGGACTAAATGGCCTAGCTCTCCTTGAGAAAGGGGGTGGACCCTGAGGTCAGGTATAAGCAAGCAGTTAATTATTGTGACATTAAGTGGCACCTATGGATCTAGTAAATTATGTAAGTATGTTTGCCTTGGAGTGCTATATCAAAATCAGTAAAACAATCAAAGGAAACATGATGTTTTGACGAATACATTGTATGAAATTGATGTATGAAGTCACTAAAATGGCAGCTTATTTACAAATGCACACTATAACTTAAATTTTTCAAATTTAAATTAATCTTAATATTCTAGCTCAGAACTTTGCAAAATATCCAGTAGTAAAGTATGTGATTAATCAAAAACAGCAGACTAAGCATGATGACATACCAATCAGAGTAAATGAAAGGGAAGCCTACCAACTATTCATAAGCAGCTTGTAAAACACTTTTGTTTTCTAATTATCATGACCAATCAGCATATTCTCCATGCTCTGTACTAGCGAGTTTACAGGAGTCATAAAGTTAGTCTTCTGCTGAGCTATAGTGCCACTTCCTTGACTCCTTTGACTGGGCATCTCAGACTATATTAAGCCTACCCAACTCCCCTTCAAAAATGAGAATCAAACCTTGAGCATTGTGTCTGAGAGGTAAACACCTTAAGCATTATGCCAACCCCCACTCCAAAAAGCTTCACCTGTATCAAGATATCACTTCAGAATGGACTTAAACCTATAACACTTGGCTTAGAAGACCAATGATGTATCCATTAGGTCACTGTGACCTAGCTGTCTGTTACACATTCAGCACAACACTAGTTCAATTTTTGTGACCTTCACAGCCACTTTTAGCTAACAATAGTTCATTGGCTCCAGACTGATTCAACGGGGACAAAGGGGTGTTAATCAACTAAGAAATATGTTGTTTCTGGAAATGCATGCTTTTGCACATAAAATAACTGTTTTTGATGTAAACATGCTGTCTCACTATATCATGCACAACTGAATGGGTGCTCATATTAAAAGAAATATGAATTGCCTCTCACAGGAAACAGAGAATTTTACAAGAATTGAGGACTCTTGGCAGCTGCAATATGGTTGATTTACTGCATGACAGGAGATCAAAGAATATTAAGAAGAATACAGGAAGAGCCAAGTGAAGAAATGCTTGGACTTCCCAAAGATTAAGAGTATTTTTCTGGAGGTAGAAACCAGAATAACTTGTACAAGTTTATGTTCATAGATAATAAATTAAGTTTTGCTTTTATTTTGCATAGCCAACACTGGAAAGTGCACTCACCTAGCAAAATATGTCTCCAGTGGCTTATACTCACTCTGCTGTTTTTTTTACACCCAGACAAAATTTGGTGATCTCAACAAATTATATATATCATATCTTCTTTACAGCTTTCAGTATACCTACATTTAAAGACATATTTCCTGAACTGAAGAGGGAGAGACTTGTTACCCTAACTGAGAGATAAGCAGTTTTGTTGTATGAACTATCATTATTATGGTTTGCCTAAAATGAGTAAGTTGGTAGAAATTATGGATGCTAGGCTACAGAATAACATGACAGTGACTCATTCTATGTTGGCCTTTCAGCAGAAGAGTAAGGCAACTAAAATACAATGAACTAGCCTACAGAAGTATTTGGCTGATACACTGGATGTGTTAAAGGGATGTCTACTAGTTTATTAAGATTTATTTAGAATTGCGCAAATTAAATCTGTAACTAGAAAGACATAGATGACAGCAAACATACAGAAAATATTAGAGAGTGAAATAATGTTAGTGGGTGGAATTAAGGGCATGCTGCTAATATTGTTTAACTAAGAAGTCTATAACTAAGAAAATATGATCTTGCTATCAATGAAAAAGTGAATATTGTGCTTTTCAGAAATGCAAAATGTTAATAGTAAAAATGCATAAAAGGAATTTGATAAAATAATTGTTGGACCAACAAAGCCAACCTATTGCATCATTGCTATGATTAAGTAAAGTAAATGGACAGCAATGGGAAATGGGAAGAAACCAAATGAATACTGGAGTGTGGGAACATATTAAGGAACCTTATGTCTGAAAGTATAAAGCAGTGACAGGGGAAGGGAGGTAGGGATATGATTTTGTAAAGATAAGAGTACCCCATAAAAAAGAAACACAGACACTGCTGGGTGAAGTACGGCATCTCCTAGCTTTAGTATCTTATTTAAGCCATGGTGTTATCATAGGTCAAGATTTCCCTTGAATTATGGTACTGTGGATATTGCTGGGGGTGATTAGATGGTCTGAGTGTATCAGGAGAGCAGCGGCAGCAACCACCTCACAGTTCAGAATAAATTATAGTGAAAGGACAACAGCACAGCTTGACATACTATTAAGAACACATTTTTGATATATTCCTAGTAAGAATGATGGAGAGCAATAATAGCTTGATAGACTGTTAAAAATACACACCCCCTGAGAAAGCAAATACTTATGGTAAGAATGGTGGAGGGCGATAGTAGTCTGACACACTTAAAAATACACTCTTGATAAAGAAAAAAGGGATAAGTGAAAAATCTTGAAAAAAAAAAAGTGTCACTTGCCAGGTCAGGACAAAACAGGCGAGCATCACGGGTTCTTGTTCAAGCAGCTTTATTGTATGTAAACACATCATAAATGAAGTTAAGTAACTTTAATTTATAAACAGATTACCTAATATGCACATGGATGTTAACATTCTAGCTGCACCTTCAAAATGGCACTGAAGCTAACATGTGATTGGTATTTATATGCACACACAAATCTCGGAAATGCTTCTAAAGTTAAAACACACCTGTTATTCTACATCCTCCCTCTTTGAGAAAATGAGTTAGACATTGTCACTGAAATTAATGAATATGCAATTTACATATAAATGATTTTCATCATGCAGTTATAAAAAGCTAGATGCATATATACATAACTATGTCCAAGTTGCTGTGTATTTCACACTATTCTTTGAAATGTGACCATATCGTGTGACATAAAATTTGGGATCTGGTTTAGCAACTGGGATTATCTCTGCTGACTGTTCAATCTTAAGAACACTGGAATCATCTGCCGAACAGTATCAGGAATCAAGACACGATCTGGAACAGGAATATCATCTAGATTGCTCTGAGAGTTAGAGTCTTTATGACAGGTACGATGCTGCAATATCAATTCTGCTACAGGAAGAAGATGTGTGCACTAAATTGCTCTGATGACCATCCAACATGGATATAGTGACTGAACTTCTGCAAAATTGGATCATTCATTGTATGAACTCGTAGCTCATTAAGTCTTGTGGTAGAAAAATTATACACTTTGATGACATCAAAGTCAAAATTTTCTGCATGAAGCTCTTCTGTTGTATTTCTAGGAACTCTGGATAAAGTATCAGCCAGAAAAAAAAAGTTTGCCTTTCATACAGACCATTTTGAAGTTGTACTTTTTCAATTTGAGCATCAGGTGGCCACCAGGTGGAGCTATACTATTAGCTTTCTGCCCTTTAATCCTTTACTTTTTCATTACCTTATCTCCCTAATAGAGTTCCCAGCCTTTTTCTGCATACTACTTCACTCTCTAATTAGTGTCCCAGTAGATCTTATTCCACACAGCACTCCTCTAACATCCCGTCTATCCCTGCAAGCCTTTTTACTTTCCTCCACAACTCTACAAACTTACCTTCTGACTTTCACACTTCACTGATTGTTCTCCTTGACATTTTATCTGGCCCTACCCGCTCCATTCTCCCTGGGGGCTCACTCCGCTCCCCTACCCTACCCCCAATTCCCAACCACCCCCAGTGCTCCTACATTTATACATCACAGGCCACACTCCTTCCCCTAGTTGTCCAATTACCAAACTAATTGCTTGTTAAACATTACATACATACACACCCACACTCTTACTACTCTTCATACAATCTATTCGCATTATCAACCCTTATTTTGACTTCACTCTACCTTCTTCCTTACCATGCCCTTATCACACCAACCAAGACTTACAAATCTTTTTCTCTTACTTGCTGTAACACCCATTTTATCTAAACCCTTTGTCCTTACCTTGCATGAAAACGTACATTATACTGGATCCCTCCATCCCCTAAAGCAAACATTACCTTTGAGTCAACCAACCTTCCATAGCCATGCTAACATCACTTCTACCTCAACCTACCTCTCACCAAAGTAACATAGGTTAGCCCATATTACTTTCCAGCAAGCCAGAAGGTCACAAAATGTTCTCTGCAAACTCCTGAAGTTCTCAGTTTCTCTTCAACAACACCCTCTACTTCACAGTGATATTCATCCCAACCCAGGACCATATAACAACACCCCAACTAATCCCCATCAACCTCATTCCACCACACCTTTCACCCCCACAAGAACTCCTAATTCTTTACTCATAGCTCATCTTAACATACAGAGCTTAAATAATAAAATTAGCCAACTTCATGCTCTACTAGCCACACATTCTTTTGATGTTCTATGTCTAACAGAAACTTGGCTCAAACCAGTAACACAGGACAACAAAGTCATCCCACCAGGTTACAATATAATAAGATTAGACCGTACAACCAAAAAGGGTGGCGGGGTAACAATTCTGTATAAATCTGAGCTACATGTTTCCACAGTGGATCTACAACTACCTTTAGATAGTAATGTAGAAATCCTTATCTCTAAGCTTCAGGTCAATGCTAGCAAATCCATTTACATAATATGCTCCTACCTACCTCCATGCAATAACATCAACATCCTTGAAAGTATCCTCTGCTGTCTTTCTTCATCCTTCCCACAAGAAATCATTGTACTTGGTGATTTTAATATAGACTGGAATAGCTGTACCTCATGAATCCTACAGCCCATATAAATCTCTATGGCTTCTCTCAAATAATCACCATCCCAATCAGAATCCATAAGCCCAGTAGCAAAGAAAGTACCTTAGACTCGATCCTAGTAAATAGCCATCCCCTCTCTTATAAAGCAGATACCCTTCCTGATGATATTAGCGACCACTTCCTTACTTATATAATCAGGCAAAAAACCTTCATTCCCAACCAAACCATCTTTAAAAACTACACAAAACAAAAACAATTTTAATCCTGCAGGCTTCCAATCTGAGCTGCAAACCTGTGACTGGTCTCCCTTAAAACAACTCTCCCTTGAGGAAGCAGTATCCCATTTTAACTCCAAATTTCTACAGATCCTGGAATACCATGCCGCTACTCGCTCTATAAGAACTAGAAGTAAAGCTGCTCCATGGCTCACTAAAGAGACTCGACACAAAATCATATTAAGAAATAAGATCTGCTCTAAATGGAGAAACACTAAAAACCCAACTGATCACCAGAACTATAAACAGATGAGAAATGCCACTAAAAAATCAATACTCCTTGCCAAAAAAACTACTACTTTAAACTCCAGCACAAGCATCAACAAAACCCACAAACTTTCTGGTCAGCTATAAATAGACCTTTACACCCAGGCCACTCCAAGACTCCAACCCTATCACGTCTCTCCCTAAACACTCCCAATGAGATTGCTGATGCTTTTAATACCTTCTTTACAGAAACTGTCCAATCTCTTGCAAACTCCTTACCACCTGTTAGCTCAACCCTCACATCCCCCTGACTAGCACACCCCCTACCTTTCATTTAAAGCCAGTTTCTACATCCCTCATCTATACCCTACTTACCAAACTTAAACCATGTACCCCCTCAGACAATTTCCTACCAGCTGAATACCTGCAAATTGCAGCAAATGTTATTGCCTATCCTGTTTCCATACTTATTAATAGAACCATTACCAAGGGCTCCATCCCATCTCTCTGAAAAATCTATCACATAATCCCACTTCACAAGGGTGGTAACTCAACCGAACTTTCTAACTTTCGCCCCATAGCCCTAATCTCTCCTCTAGCCAAAATTATTGAAAAATGCATCCAACAACTACTTGATCATCTTCTCTAAAATAACCTACTATCAGAAAGTCAGCATGGTTTTAGGCCTTTCCATAGTACTACTAGTGATCTCTTATCCTTCTCTGATTGCATTAACAAACACTGTAACCATAATAAGCTCTCCGCTGCACACTTTATTGACCTCTCTAAAGCCTTTGATATGGTGAACCATCAAATACTTCTAGACATACTAAAATCACTCTCACTCAACTCACAGGTGTTACAATGGTTCAAGTCCTATTTAGAAAATAGACAGCAAACTGTCCTCTGGAGCAATAACCTTTCTACTCATCTTCCTATTACTCTTGGGGCCCCTCAAGGCTCTATCCTGGGACCTCTCCTTTTCTCTATATTCATTAATGATCTAAATATAAATATTTCTCAAGACACCTGCATTCAACATGTAGACGATTCTACACTAGTGTGTACTGCCACCTCGTCAGCTGAGCTCCAAATCATTACTCAAACTGTATTTAACTCAGTTGAAAAATGGTTCCTACAATGTTGCCTCCTACTAAATGCCAAAAAAACTAAATGATTGCTATTTACTCCCAATACTAAAGTCCTCCCCAATTGATCTCACTGTTAAGTCCAACAATGGTGCTGTCATTGCTCCTGACCCGACCACCAAACTATTAGGTGTAACAATTGATCAAAACCTTAACTTTGACTCACATATTAACACAACTATTAAAACTGTTAACAGAAAACTTGTTTCTCTCTACAGAATAAAATCTTTCCTTACCCCTGAAGCCAGAATCACCATTGCCCACCTCTATGCCTCACCCATTTATACTAATCTTTCCAAAAGTAACCTCAATAAACTGGCAACCTCCTACAACAACATTGCCAGATTTGCCCCTGGCTCACCATTTAGAACCCACCATTGTCTAAATTTCAAACAGCTACGATGGCTAGAACTGCATAACCAGCTACTAGTTCAACAATTTACTATCACCCATAAAATACTCTATCATCCCAACAATACTCCTATTCTCAGTAGCCTAATTTCCTATATAAATCTTACTACCCTTCACTCAGCAAATAAATTATTAGTAACCATCCAGAAATCCTATAATAAAGCAGGAGACTCTCTTTTCTCTAATTCTGTGGGGAAGATTTGGAATAGGCTTCCCAGCAACCTAGCATTACTTTCATCATTACCACTCTTCAAATATCAACTAAAATTACTCCTTAAAACACAATGGCTATGCCCATGCAGTAACCCAGATTAACACTAACTGTACAGTATCACTGTTTTTCCACCCTCCCACAACCACCTAGTGGGATTACTAAGCCTCCTTTACTCTAATTTCTAGTCTTCTCTTTTCTGTGAACTACCCCATAGTATGTACATTGGAACCTTACCCCTGCTCCAGGCACCTGTATTTCAGCTTTGTATGTATGCTAACTATCCTACTTGAGTGTATAATTATGAATAAACTTAATAGTTAGTTTGAATCTTTTTCTTTCTTTCCTACTCTTCTACATGTGAATTATCAAATCCTAAACCAAAGATATATGCTTCTAGAACTACTGTATTGCTAGACCTTGTACACAAGATTCTTTTTGATGTTAGTTTCTACAATGTTAGCCTCCAGCAATAATGTATTCAAAGTTTTATTTTTATGTTTCTTTTCTTTTCATTTTTTACTCCTGTGACATTAGCTTAATTTTGGAGCTTATCTCCTTGGGCCTCTACTGAAAATGGACATGTATCCAGTTAGACTAGCCCGGTAAACAAATGTAAAATAAAATAAAAATAAATAAATAATCTCACTGGAGCCAAATGTATAGGCTTCTTTAAAATTGCAACCAAAGGTTGATGATTAGTTTCAATCTGGATTTCTCGACCATAGACCATAGATATAATCATGAAACTTGGAACATGCAAACATTATTGCCAAAAGTTCTTTCTCAATTTGAGCATATTTCATCTAAGTCTGGGTAAGTGTTCTAGATGTGTAGGCTACTGGCCTGCCTTCTTGGAGAAAAACTGCACCTAAATCAAATTTTGAAGCATTGCAGGAAAGAGTTACTGATTTGTTGACAGTATCGTAATGTTGTGGGGTAGCAATTTTCTGCTTAAGAACTTCAAAAGCTCTCTAGTGCTGGTCTAGCCATGACCAAGTAACATTTTTACGTGTGAGCTCTCTTAAAGCCCACTGTCAACTCACTGAAATCTGGTATAAACTTGCCTAAGTAATTGACCATAACAAGAAAACATTGTAGAGATTGCAAATTATCTGGTGCTGACATCTCAAGAATGGCTGGTTGCTTGGATGGGTCTGGTCTCAAGCCCATATTTGTAAACAAATAACCTACATATGTAACTTCTGAATTTGTACTTCAGAGGATTGAGCTAAAAGCTCATTTCACATGCTCTGTCTAGAACTCTCTTAAGATTTCTGTCATGCTCTACCTCACCATTGCCTCCGACCAATATATCATCTACTATTATGGCACATGGATAGCCTGAAAAATGTTGATCCATTGCATGCTGGAAGACTTCACTTGCAGAATGTATTCAAAATGGCATCCTGTGGAATCTATATCTTCCAAATGGGGTACTGAATGTAGTCAGTAATGAAGATTTGAGATCAAGCATTACTTGCCAAAATGAACTCTGCATCTAAGACAGAAAAAACAGTGGCATTTGGTATCAGGGCTGCAACCTCTTCGACTGTATGCATGGGATGATGCTGTCTCTTCAATGCTTTATTCAAATCTCTTGGGTCAATACATATTCTGATTTCATCTGAGCCTTTTTCTTGAGCTGTTACCATGGATGACACCCATTAAGTAGGTTGTCCAACTGGACAAATTACACCTCGCTGCACCATTTTGTCCATCTGATCTTTGACTTTAAGCTGCATAGCTATCAGAACACTTCTTGTTGGTCTGACCACTGGACTGATTTTTGGGTCTAATTTCATGGAATACACAACTAGAAGTTTGTCCAATCTGTCATTGAAAACATCAGCATACTCTAAAAAAGTAGCACTGGCGAAGTTGGAACTAGGGCATGTGCTTATCTGATTAACTTATTTGGTAAAAGAAAGCAGATTAATTTTCAAACTGTCTCTGAGAGCCAATAATGACTGCACAGGTCTTTAAATCATATAGAACAATAGGCTATAATAGCTCTTAACCACATAACATGAAAGCACTACTGAGCCTTTGGTTTGAATTTCTTCACCTCCATAAGCTGTACATTTTGCTCAACTAGTCACATTTAGTTGTTCACCAGCTCTGACTCTTGCAAAAGTATCTGCAGACATGGCATTACACTTTGAATCAGTGTCTACTTTAAGCTTGATGGATTTGCCATTGATCTGTACAGTACAAAACACTTAATTTCTTGTTAATAAATCTACTGCATCAATCTTTTCACCAATTACTGATACACCATCTACATAGAAAGCAGACTGTTACAGGTCTATTTGATTAACTTGCTTTTTGGAGTGACTCTTCTTTGTAACTGTGTGAGGCTTACTTGATTTACAAAATCTTTAAAAATTATTCCATTTATTACACTTATGATATTGCTGACCAAATGCCATGCACCTTTTTCTTCTGGACTCATGGTTAGCACCACAATTCCAGAAGTTAACAATAAAGCTTGATTTAAGTTTTGCTGATTCACTTGCTATACTGAGCAATGTCTGTTTTGCACTGAGCATGCTCCTCTAACTGAACTGTTCTTGGAATGTGCTAGAAGACTACAGGTTTTACTTGCTGCTGCCATGTGCTTAGGCCTGTTTTTGCCTGTCACATGTTGCATGCTGTCTACATGAGCTCTGAAGCCAACTGAAACCATGCACTTATCACTAGCAAGCATATTTGTATGCCTTTCTGTAACTTCATAAATCTGTCAAATCTCAAGGATTTACTCAGTATTAAATCACTGTCCAAAGCAAAATCTTTCTCAC
Organism: Protopterus annectens; assembly: GCF_019279795.1. Taxonomy (NCBI): domain Eukaryota; kingdom Metazoa; phylum Chordata; order Ceratodontiformes; family Protopteridae; genus Protopterus; species Protopterus annectens. Next base: position 250,234,422 of record NC_056737.1, read on the forward strand.
AGCAGCATTATTAATATCGCACATGAGTCTGTATTTTATTAACTCATCCTTTAAATCAGCAAATCCATAAGTTTTAGCTTTGTTTTTCAGATCAGTAAGATAAGCTGCGAAAGTTTCCCCTTGCTTTTGAGCTCTCATGTAAAATGACTACCTCTCTAGTGTAAAATTAGTCTGAGGGTTACACATTTCTCTAAATTTGCACTTTAAACACTCAGGGTCTTCCATTGATTCAGCCTGTACAACAACACAGTGAGTGTCTCCTTCACCTTCATACACTGCTGGTGCATAAACAAGTGAACGCTTCCTTTCAATGGCGTCTGACCTTGCTAGGTTCAGTAAAATGAATGCCCTGGTACATGCATCTTTATCAGAATAAGCTGCTTGTATAACTATATCGTATTCTTGCTCAAATATTCTCCAATTCTCTGCACTATTCTGATCAAACACAAGTGGTTCTGGCTTGTGAAATCCATCTGCCATATTGATATATCTCAGTGAAAACTCTTGCAAATATGCATGAACACATACACTTATACATACACATATACATGTGTTTGAAATTTATGTCAGTACTTGTAAAAACACAATAAGCCTTTGTATAACTGAATTTCATGAAATAGGTTTCCTGGGCACTGCAACACTTTGAAATCTCTTTACTGGAAAGCCACTTTCCTTGAAATTATTTTTACCATGCGACTCATTTATCTTGTAAAGGCAAAATGCTAAAATCATTTATCATCATTTTACTGTACCGCTTTAATGCCAAAGCCATTTACCAACATTTTACTGCCAACGTTATTTATTAACATTTTAAGAAACATTTTGAATAACTGCACAGTATAAATAAACTGAGTAAAAGAAGCTAAGGGCAAACCTTGAAGTAACTGTAATTTGTGAATACACTATTTTGAAGCAATGGCACTTTATGAATGAACATTTTCAAAGTAATTGTGATTTGTGACTACACTATCTTGAAGTAATGGCACTTTATGAATAAACTGTTTCAAAGTAATGGCACTTTATGAATAAACTGTTTCAAAGTAATGGCACTTTACAAATAAACTTTTCAAAGCAAATGTAGTTTGTGAATATATTGGGCAGAAGAAACTCAGAGTGAGAAACACCTCAAAATAACTGTACTTTGTGAATAAACAGTACACAGCACACTGTAATCTCCCCAAAATGGCTGCACTTTGCCAAACAACTCTGTATAGTATGAGAAACACTCTGTAATGGTAGCACTCTGTGAACAGGTACAGCCAGGCACAAGAAACTTTTCGAAATGGCTTCACATGACTGCACATCACAAAATAGTTGCACTTTGCACACAACAAACTCTTCGGAATTAACATTCAGCAATAAGTACACACTGTAAGCACTTTTACACACTTTGAGATACTTTGAACAACTCTAGTTATGCTATTCAATGCTTCAATAAATACAAAGTAGCAATTTGTACTAAACACAGCAATTCACCCAAAACTCATGCAATCACCTTTGCTTTATTTATACTCAATGTGCCCTTTTCTGCCCTTTCTATTATAGTTGTTTCGCTCATTGAATTTTTTAATTTGCCTTTTATGCCCTTTATGCCCTTACATTATATTTGTGTTGCTCATTTAATCTCCTTTCATGCACATTATAATTTCTTGTGCTCGTTTTAACTCTAAACACGCTCATTTTACTTTAAACATACTCACTTTACAATTTTGAGGTAATTCTGAACCCTTTATTTACTTTTCTAATGCTCATTTTATCAAATAACTCAGTTTCAAACATTTTGTCTGATTAAGGCATTGTTTTCTAATTCTCATTTGCTTAATAAACTTTTCTGTACTATTTGTTTGCTTAACAATACATTCTGTGCCCTTGTAATACTCCATTTAACCTCTTTCAATAAATAAATCAATTGTATGTAATCTCGTTACCTTTATCTTGTCTCTGGCCCTTTTTTGTTCTCTGCTCTTTTAGTTTGCCTTCGCCATTAACTCTGCACCTCATGGCTCTGAGGAATAGTCTTTGCAATCCCGGTTCTGACACCATGTTACTTGCCAGGTCTGGATAAAATAGGTTAGCATTGTGGGTTCTTGTTCAAGCAGCTTTATTGTATGCAAACACATCATAAATGATGTTAAGTAACTTTAACTTATAAACAGATTAACTATCATGCACATGGATGTTAACATTTTGGCTGCACCTTCAAAATGGCACTGAAGCTAACACATGCTTGGTATTTATATGCACGCACAGATCTTGAAAATACTTCTTAAAGGTACAACACACCTGTTATTTTACAAAAAGAAAACTAAATTGAAGGTAAAGAACCTGTGTATTATAAAAAAAAATAGCTGTTAATAAAAAAAAAAAAATACAATAGAAAATGATAGGCAAGCGTGCCTGTGTGTTACCAGAAAACTCCAGTTATTAAGTTAGTGAAAGAAGTCACAACAGAAGGTGATGAGGAAGAACCCTAAGAGCATCATATGGAGCATTGTTAAAAAGATTCAAGTCACTAAAATACCAAATAATGTCTTTTCAGAGACAGAGAGGGAGAAACCCATAATGATAAACTCTGTAAAAGATGAAAAAAACTGAACTAAGCACTACAGTTCCCTCTGTAAGTTTAAAACAAGGAGTTAGCCAGAAACAGAACCCTCAGCAGCAAGAGAAATAAAAGTTACCAAGGTATAAAAGTTAAGGAGTAAAAGAATGCCACTGGTGTAAATTACCTTTTGTGGATGAAAACAGGAAAACAATCACATATACCTGTATGCCTCACTGAAGAGATTATGCCACATTCTTTAAGACAGGGTATTGACAAAAGTATTCCTGACTTAGTAGATTTGTAAAGGGATAAAGAAAATATAAAGATAAAGCAGAATAGCAAGGTGATGATACATTAAGCAGGACCAGAGAAAATATAGTAGAAGAAACTGATGTGCAGAATGGACCAACATCATTCTAGTCTTTTAAGTTGAATGATAACTTACAATAAAGGTTGAATAAAAACAGAAAAGGAATATTACTCCAACTGTTAATTCCAAATCTTATAACATACTTGTGATGAAGCTCACACGTACTCATATTTTCAGAGAACACATGGATATGGGCAAAACTAAAGCTAGACTTTTCACAAGGTTTTATTTATCCTATCTGATATAATGAAAGACCCTAAAGAATTCTGTTTACCATGCCTAGAATGTAAAATACATACACTACATCCTTGGATCAGAAGTATAATGACACCTAGATCTTTTACTGAGGTCCCATTTAAATGGATAGCCATGGATTTTATAGGTCTGTTGTGTAAGTCTTGCAATGCCTGCCAATACTTTCTGGTAATTATTGATTATACTATGAAATTTCATGAAGCTGTGCCACTTTGAAAAGGCAATGGCAAGGCAATAGTTAAAAATCTAGTCCCACATTTCCATTGCAAGGAATAAATAAAGGAATACTCATAGATCAGGAACAGGGAACACTTTTTTTGTCTTTGCTGATGCACCAGTTTGGCCAGTTTTTTTAAAGTAACATAGCTAAGAACTTCAGTGTACCACTGTCAAACTGATGGAGTAATTCACTGTTTCAACAAAACTCTGAAGTCCATACTGAAAAAAAGGTCATAGAACGAGATGGTAAAATGTGGAATTAGTTGTTTCCTTTCCTCCTATCTGCTGTAAACATGGTATCCCTGGCTTTATTGAGGGATTATGTCTTGGATATAACCAAAGAGATTTGGGGGTAAGAGAACATTTAAACAAGCAATACCACACCAGAAACTTGGAAGATATGTGGAAATAAATATGCCAATAGTGAAAAAAACATGAGTCGATGGAATATGAAATGCAACAAGGGGTGTATAACAAGAATCCCATACTCAGGAAGAATCCTAAGAATAAATTTCAAGCAAGATGGCAAAGAACTTCTGACATGATAGAGAACACAAATAAAGTGCACTACAAAATAAGACAGAAAAGAGAAGGCCAGAGCAGATATATATCACATAAATGTGTTACATTCATGGAAGTAAGTTAAAGCACCAGTAGTCAGCCTGAAATAGATTTTAACAGGACAGAATACTATACCTGCTACTCAGATAGATGAGACTTGTATAAGTCCCAGGCCCAGAAGAATATGTGAAATAATTCTAACTGAGAAATAGAGAGGTTTGTTTTGAGCTACCTGTTAAAATAAACTTAAATCAGAATCATACTGGCACTGTGCTGGGGAGAAAGTAAATCCAAACTGTATGGAGAACCATACTCCAAAACAAGTTTAATAATCCCACAACCCTTGTTTGCTTACTGTAAGATCTTGAGTAAGTCACTTAATCAGACATTGCTTTTGTGTGTGTGTCAAGTGGGTGTACCTGGTTAACAAATGGGTAATTATTATTACTTATTATTATTATTATTATTATTATTATTATTAAATAAGGATGCCAAGAAGGCAATAAGTGAGAACGTGAGAAAGATTCTTAAAAAGGTAGTTACAAAGTGATTGCAACATTCTAAAACTGGATGGCTCAAAAAAACTTTGTAATGTGTCTTAGAAAACTGATATCTCCATTGGTCCAATGTCTACTGTAGGAGAGCTCATGGGCAGGTTATGCAAGGAAATGTTTTTCACCAGCTTAGATGTAAAATGAATGCCACTAAAGATAGATTATCTGAGTCCCATGCTCCATACTTAATAGAACCAGGAGTTCTATGCTGGGAAGTGGAGTTATTGTTGCATAATAGATGCTAATCATTTATGAAATATGCTGTTTTCCTTGTAAAATACTGCTTATGTAAAATTACTGTTTGACCTAAACATACAGGCTTTCTATGTTACATACTATTGAATGTGTGCTCCTACTACAAGTAATGTAACTTAAAATGTGATAATTTTGAGAGGGGATGTCTCTACAAGACACTATGGTAGAACACAGCACACAGCAGAAACTAAGACAAAGCACCTGTTGTGGTGATATTAAAAGAAACAGCTGCAGCAGAAACCTAGTGAAAACAACCACTGAGATGATCTTTAAATAGAGGGCTGTAACCATCTCACCCAGAAAAATAAAAATAATTATCAAGACAGAAACTGACAGATTCTTGTGGTAAAAGGATAATTTGCCAAGCATCAAGGCTGCTACCATTTGCCTCTGGTGGAGTTAAGGCATACCAAAAGATCAAAGTGAAGAAATGATTGGATTTACCAAGGATTGTTTTGGATAGTTGCTTGTAGGTGAAAACCTGAATGACTTTTAAGAATTTATGTTTTTAGATAACAAGTAAAGGTTTGTTGTATTTCACCTATTCATAATGGTAAACAAAGTGTACTGGACTTATGAAGTCTGGCTCAAGAATCTTTTATCCACTGTATTAAATTCATTATTTTTGCAGTGTTAGTGATGCAAAAGACACTCACCTTCAATGCAGAAGGTTCTGGGTTCTATTCCCACACCAAGAAGCTTGATTACTGACACTGCAGTGCAGCATAAATTTGGAGATTCACTTTTGAGTGTGTCAGGCTTCAGATGAGATGGTAAATCAAGGACCCATCTGCTTGATTTAGTGCTAGCTCAGGTGGATGTAAAAGATTCCACAACACCTATTGTAAAGAGTAGAGGTATTTTAATTAGCACAACATGAACAAAACATTATTTACCTATTTACAATACATACATAATTACAAGTACATATCTAGGCATACCTATATACATTCTTCTACAATTGACCCCCCACTACTTCTTCCACAACCATAATCTAATTTATCACAATATATCACCCAAAATCCATTTCCTATTAAACAAAATTTCATTCAGTCTTTTGTTCCAAATAACTCATATTACATGAAATAAATTATTGTCTACCCTTCTTACATATTCTTTCTTCTTGTTTTATATCCATACATAATCATATTCATATCTATATTGTTTATGTGCCTAATATTCTTAAAGAGTTTTTCCTTTACACTTTTCCAGAGTTTAACTGCTCTTTTATATTTCAAAAAGAACATGCTGTGCTGTCTCTTTCTCCCCACAAAATAAACACATTCTTTCAGTCTTCTTTTTATATGGCATATTCCCCTTTCCTGGTAACTAATTTATTACCAGTATCCACAGGAAAACCTGACACTCTACTGTCTTAGTATACCACTTTTTCCTTACTTTAATGGCTTTAATTACTTCTTCTGGTAAATTTTCCCATGGATTTACATAATAATATAGTTTCATCACATTATTATACCACATCCTTCTATCTCTCTCTGTATTATCAATTTTCATTTTCCATGTTAGTATTTTTCTTAATCATTTTTAATTTCCTCATTTATATAATCTTTATCTCTTTTTCTTATTCTCATCTCCCAAAATGTTTCTTACTGATATTAAAACATTTTCAGTATTAATTTCTTATTCTATTCCTCTACCCACATAAATACTCTATACAAGTTTAAAAAAGCAGAATAAACAACTGGATTAAATAACCCCTATCCCTTTTCATCTTCACTCATATAGAATACACCTCTTTTCACTGGGTTTAATCTTGAACCCCATATGAAAGAAAACATCAAATGAGTATTTTGTGCGTATTTTTCTTGGATCTTATAAACATTTGATATATATGCTATTTTTCCCATTAAAACAGAATTCACCAGATAAACCATTGTCTTGAATGCTAATCTGTAAGTCTACCACATAAGACATATTTCTTTCATTTATTTTATCAAACCCTCCCATTATCTCATAACTACATTATATTTCCCCTTATTTTATCCCTAACAAAGGTACTTCATTCATTGAAAAATACAGCCCTCCAATTTTCACAACATCACCCAAACCTTTACTTTTATCTTTCTTCAAGGTCATTCTCATTTCCTTTACACATCCATTCAGACAAATCAGCATATCCTCATCCACATTTTATTCTTAGCAACCACAAGTATATCATCTGCAAATGTCAAAACTACTGGAATCACCACTTCCTTTTGTATGAGATATCTAAGATCTTTCATTTCATAAGCTACTTCAGTCACTATTGCATTTTTTACTAATGCAAACAATATCCCATTCATGGGACATCCTTTGTGTTATACCACAATTCATGCATGCTTATTTATTTCCTTATCCATCCATTTGCTGACACTGTAAATCTATTATTTGAGATGCTAACATACACATTCTCTTAATTCTTTTACCTATTCTATACTTTTCCATAGCATCCCATAAAGTATCATGTCCTACTGTATCTGTACTGGTATCACATACTATCATATCATCCATAATTTCTTGAACCAACAATAATAATTCCTGGCAGCCCTTCCCTTTTATACTATATATAATTGTTATCCTTTCTTCCATTCACCTTTGTAGTGTTTCATAAAAATTATAATCCGCATTAGTTAATGTGAGAGAGTCCCATTTTTTATTTCATTTTTTTCATCTTTCTTCCATATACTTTTTTAATATTCTGCTATATAACTCATCATAAATAAATTCTACTTTCAACCATTCATTCAAAACATTTAGAAATATCCTCTTTGTCAATCTCTTAATTTCTTGTACATTTCATACCCTATACAATCTGGTCTTGATACTGAAATAAACATTTACTTTTCTAACCACTTCATCCATGTCACTAATAGCAATTTATTTTTCAAATACTTCATTAACGTATTCTTGATTTTTTATTTACTTTCTGTTCTCTCGTCTTCTTTCTTTTTACAATTTATACATATTTCCTGCATACTGTACTACAATACTAATAATTCACTGTTGTATTCTATTTTCCTGTACTTTTATTTTTTTTTATTTCCCTTATTATAATAATATCCCCCTTACTATTTTACCTAGATATTCAGCCACATCCTCCCTTCTTGCTTGGAAAACATCTCTGCTTAAACACTAATGTCTTATTTTTTACCAATTTCTTTTATATGTTTCCTTTCCCATATCATAATACTCTCTTATATTAATTTCAAAATTCTCCAGTACATATGTAAACACCTTTCCTTACTTCATTTTCTCTTCCTTTTTTACATCATCCTGCCATTGGGAAAAAAAACACTTTTTATACTTATTTTTAAATTCAATTCACCATTCAGACCAACTTTTATAAAAGTCTTTCGTTGTTATAGGATCTCTCCATTACTGCAACATTTTCTACTTTCCAAATTCATCCCATAATTCCTCATTTATTCTTTTTATTCACATTCCTATTTTAATATACTCCTTTCCTTTCATCACCTCCATCTATATTGCTAGATTATCTGAAAAACTTGCCTCTACTGTAACACTATCTGCCACACCCAAAGCTTTCTACAGTAGAAAATAATCAATTTCAGATCCAATTGCTCCTCTTGTATAATTCCATTGACACTTATTCCACATACCTAACTTACCACATTTTGTCACTTCTTGAATTTCCTAAGATCTTTCCTGTTCTTTTTACATTTCCACTTAAATCACAAAGTCTCTTGCAATAATAATATTCACATTAACCACAACATGATCTAATATTTGGTAAAACAGATTCTTAGTTTCCTTGCCATTTATATGTGCATATAACAGTTAACCTTCTCAGCTTTACCAACGTTGCATTTAATATTTTTACTGTTTTTTTTAACAAAATACAGCCACTCCAGAACAACATTCATTTCCTAAATTCCATATTATATTTCTCTCCATGATTCTTCTGTTTGCAGTCTTTCTTGCACTCTAAAATCATTACTTTTCCTTCTTTTAAGTTTATGAGAAGTATTTTAAATTTTCCGTTTTTTCTTTTTTTTCTTTTCCCAATTGAATACTTTCATGAGCTTATGTACAACAATTACTTGATCTTTAGAATCAGATTTTCACAATTTTCATTACCTGAAATGCACCAAAAACTATTCCTTACCTTTCTTTTTAATCTTTGATGATATATTTCTAAATGTTCTTTTCCTCACCTTTACCCTTGCACTGACTGAATTTCTTTTCCTAACATCCTTTACATTTCCTTCACAAACATCTGACTTATCACTTTCAATTTTCTCTTCAGTTTCAACACATTCAGTACAGTTACCTTCATCCTCCTGAAATATAACATTTTATTTAAGTCATCTTTTACTACTTTATCCTCTATTTCATTAGCACACCTTTCCCCTTTCCTCTTACTTTCTTATTGCTCTTAGGCATTGTAATACTTTCTTTATCATGCTGCTCAACATTGTATTGCTTATTTTTTTTTTACGATCAAACCAAAATGCCTTTCACTTTTACATATTCTACAGACCTTTTTAAATGTATTAATAAGATAACCTATGCCCCTTCATCGATTGCATCTTAATTTTGTACACTCAGTCTTGAGATGATTGAAATTCCCCACAAAAAACACATTTTCAGCTGTCCCATATAACTAACTGTTCTTCTGTTATCATCTACATATATAACACTACATAAATATTTTACCACACCTTCTTTCATATTTTAAAATAACATCAACTTCTTGCCCCCATTCCAAATACCCCTTCTTTATCTTTCATTTCTCTCATCACACTATTATCCTCCTGCAATATCTTACTTACATATGGGGATACCTCTTCCTTTCTGTATTGTAAAAATATCTTTTTTATGTAATAACTCCTTAATTTTATCATGAATCCTCTTGCAAATGTTTTCTCTTTTTCATAACATTTACTGTTATTATTTAAATTCTTTAACACATCTGTATATATTTTAACATATTCCTGTTTTTCTTTTCTTTTTCATTACATTCTTGTTCATTTATTTTTATATACTTTCCTATGTTTATGTGTTCTCTATTATGATATAGTTATAACCATATGAAGAAATTATCTGAAAAACTGTTGTTATAGTTTTTCTTCCATTATACATATTCCTTCTGATACTATAAAATAATCAATTTCAGATTTTAAATCACCTCTTCTATATGTCCATGTTTTTCTATTTCATGTAATTAATTTTCCACATTTCATAATTTCCATAATTTTTACGTCTATTCCTCTTTTTCCCCATAAATTACAGTTACAATCTCCTGTAATTGTAACATGCATATTTGCAACTACATAATCCAATATCTTCTGAAATAAATTCTCCCTTGCTTTACAAGTCATATTAACATATATAGCTATGATTCTGCAAACCTTACCATCTTATATCTACAATTGTTATTCTTCCAATTTTAACTAATATTACATCTAGAATCTTAACTACTCTTCTACACAATACTGCTATTTTTGAACTCTGTTCATTCCCCATATTCCATATTATCTCACCATCTTATATTTTTGTGTTTGCAATCTTTTTTTATATGTCAGAAATCTTATATCTTCCAAAATAATAATATTGCATTTGTTACACCATTCTAAAACCCCTGTCCTTCTTATTATGTTTTCATAATAATTTACATTAACTAAAAGAATCCTTAAATTATTCCTTTCTCTGTTCCTTAATTTAAAGGATATCATTGTCTATGGTGCTTATTTTAAATTTATATTTGCCATCCATTTCCTTTCTTCTTTTCTTTTATATTAATATTTGTAAATTTCCTATCTTTAGTCTTTTACCTGTATAATTTTTTGCCAACTTTCTGCTTTACAACTTATATCTTCTTCATCACTAACCTCTTATTCTATTTCTGATTCCTCTATCTTTTTTCAATATCTCCCTTTTTCTTCTATAGTTTCATCTATTTCTATCTCTTCTTTTCTGATTTGTTCTTTATCATTACCCTGATTTACAATACTTGACTCATTCTCTTTTTTTAACATTCCATTCATATATATGCAGTTTTTTTACATCTCTAACATTCAAGTTCACATTTATTTGTTTCATGTCCTGTTTTACTGCATATGTAACATTTCTTTTTAATACAGTTATTAAATAAATGTCTTTCCTTTCCACAAAAAAATGTGTTTTTAGTTTCTCCAAATATTTTACAACATCCTTATTTTCAACATTTGTAATACTCAAAACATGTACAATATTTTTTCTATTTCAATTTTTAAAACAACATTGCAATCCCATCCCTAAGATCATAAACTCTTGTTATCATAAATGTTTCAAATGTCCATTACACCTTTACAAATATTTTTTAAATATGTTTTAAAGTCTCTCTTTCAACCTCTGATTGAAACTGTATATGTACTATTTTCTTTTTTGTTACTGGAACAGATCATTTAATCATATAGTCATTTTGTGTATTATTATTATTATTATTCGTTTTTCATACACACACAAAAACATCTCCATACCTTTGCAGTTTAAAAAAAAATGTCACAAAATGTTGCTTTGTTAATCAAAATGAAAGCTCTTATCTCTTGTGTTTTCACACCCACAAACTTTCTTTTTGAAATGTCCTTGTTTTTCTTTTCTTTCTGTCTGCCTTGTGTAGTCCCCACTGTCTTCACATAGGTTTTCTTTAATTGCACATTGTCCCCTTTAAGCATTGTTTCTGCATCCTTCGCCTGTATTTTTTTCTAATGTCTCACCACAATATTTTATTCTCTGGCTTACTCTGATTAACTAGCTCTCTGAGTAATGATCTTGCAACCCCCCTGATTGAAGGATTATAGCTATACATTCCATTCTGTTTTACTCCTCCATTTCACTAAATAACTACTTACGAAAAAACACCTCAGAATCCTTAGCAACATATACGGCAACTTTCAATGAGCTGGCATTTGCCTCCACTCCCTCTGTTGAGTTCTCCATCTCATGTACCATCCTCCCAGTTGCCACTGTGCTAGGAATGGGACATGCACTTGTACTTGCATATAGCATTTCCACAAATACTGAGAGCAAGTAGGGGTCCTTTGCTTATATACAAACATAACTCTTATTTAAAATATTTACATATGTGCAAGTATATAAATATATAAATCTGTTTATACATATTAATAATTTCCTTTATAATCATGCTAAATTTTCATCCATATTAGACCTCCACTCCTTTTTCCATGACCACCATCTGATTTTACTTAATATTGTTGCTAAAATTCATTTACCATTAAACATAATTTCATTTATACTTTCATTCAGTATAACCCATATAACATAAATAACTTTTTTATCTATTCTTTTAACATATTTATTACTTCTATTCTTACAATATCCATATTTATTCATATCCATGTTTATTTTATCCACATTTTTTTAAAAAAAAAAATCTTCTTTACATAGTTTCCCTATACATTTTTTTTACTCTTTTACATTTCAAAAACACATGTTCCGTAGTTTATTCTTCTTGCCAATGTAAACATATTCTATCACTTTTCTTTTTATATGGTATATTTCCTTTTACTGCCAATTTATCCATTATCAATCTCCACAGAAACTCTTGACCTTCTAATTTCTGATTGCAGCATTTGCTTTTTATTTTTATAGCTTTATTTTTTTCACCTGATATATTTTCCTCATGGTTTTATATAGTAACCTTTCATCATTCGATATAATGATATTTCACTTTTAAGTAGTTCTTCCCTGTCTTTACCCACAACCAAAACCATATTTATTCCAGTATTTTTGTCAATGTCCATTTTCCATTATATCTGATTTCATTATGTATTTCTTTCATATAGTCCATATTACATATAATATAATTCTGTCCATTTTCTTAGTTTCATTCTGTGGTCTTGTCCCATAAAACCCATACTCTATCATGTCAACATGTTTAACATTTCAAAATTTAAATAACGTTTAATCAAATCATGTTTACATACTTCTTTCCACAGTTTTTGAATTATCTCACATTTAAAAAAATGTTCTGTACTTTCCAGTTTTTTACATGTATTACATATTCTATCCTGTTTTCTCTTGTATGGCATATTTGCCCCCACTGATAATTTTCTTATGGACAACCTCCACAAAAAATCATTGCAGTCTTTAATTCCTTTATAATTTCTGTATCTCATCATTATTGCTTTTTTCTTATCTATCTCTACCTTTTTTCAATGGATCCACCAAATAAAAGGATATCATAATGTCACTATACCACTGTTTTCTGTTCCTTTCTATAACATTATTTTTAATATGCACAACACAATTTTACTCTAGAATTCTTTCATTTCTTCATTAATAGCACTTTTACTTCTTTGTTCATTTCCATTTCTTCCCAACTTTTTTCTATATTTACAATAAATTATTGTTTCTGTCAAATCTTTATTATTTTTCATTATTTCTTTTAATACTTTATAGATATTTAAAGAGGCTGCATGCACAATTGGATTTATCAGCCGCAATCCCACTTTTTCATCTTTCATATACAAAATTCTCCTCTTAACCAGGTTCAATCTTGACTCTCCCCAAATATATGAAAAAATTGTCTTCATAACTTATTTTACATATTTCTTTGGCATCATATAAACATTTGCAATATAATCTATTTTATCTATTATTATTTTATCTATTTTATCGAGTATTATGGTGTTTATTAAATGTGCTTTCGTTTTGTATAAAAACCTATATGTCTTCCAAAATATGATCATGTCTTTGATTCCTTTAATAACATTATCCTATTGTTCATATCTGTATTCTGTCCTTCCAAATACTATTCCTAAAATATCTATACTATTTTCATTATATTATACACCTATATAATACCTTCATACCCAAATCCTTTGCTTTTCTCTTTATTTATGCTTAAACAAATTTTCTTCAACCATGTACTCAATTATTCTATAAGTGTTTTCCATCCAGACTTTATTTTTTGCGATTACTACAATATCATCAGCGTAAGTATGCATTATTGGTAACTGTACCTCCTCCATCATTCTATACCCTCCCTTATTTGACATTTTATTAATTCCCATTACTATTGTGCTCATGATTATAGCAAATGTTTGCAGGACATCCTAGTTTTATACCACACTCTATTTTCAAATCTTCTTCAATTCAACTGTTTACATTTAATTTCACATAGATAGTTCTTTTCATATATTGATTTCATTACTATATTTTTTCACTTATGTTGTATGCTTGTAAAATTCTCCTTAATGCTTTATACTGAATATTATGGGTTTATATTAGAACATCGAAGTATTACTACTTCGAATGTTCTAATATCGAAGCCTTTGCATCGAATGTTGAAAATAGCAATTCTGCAGCTTCGTTATTTCCTCGACTGTGGAGCAAAGGTTATGGACCGGGTTAAGGTAAGTGTGCAAATGAAGGTGAGTGTGCGATAGGGACTTTAGGATTAGGGAGTAGGAAAGGTGAGTGTGCGATAGGGACTTTAGCGTTAGGGAGTGGGTAAGTTGAGTGTGCGATAGGGAGTTTAGGGTTAGGGAGCAGGTAAGGTGAGTATGCGATAGGGACTTTAGGGTTAGAGAGTGGGTAAGGTGAGTGTGCGATAGGGACTTTAGGGTTAGGAAGTGGGTAAGGTGAGTGTGCAATAGGGACTTTAGGGTTAGGGAGCGGGTAAGGTGAGTGTGCGATAGGGACTTTAGGGTTAGGAAGCGGGTAAGGTGAGTGGGCAGTAGTTATGGACCTTAGGGTTAGGGTTGGGTTAAGGTAAGTGGATTGTTAGTAGTGTATGTATGGTTTAGTGTAGGGTTTTGTGAAGTGTATGTGTGTGTAGATTATGTATTTTGGTGTGTTTGTGTTGTGTGCATGTTTGTTGGAACAGCAAATTTTTTCCCTGGGAAAAAAATTGTTGTTCTGAGTGTTCGATGTTCTGGTGTTTAGAGTGAAATGGTTCGATATTAGAACATTCGATGTAGTAATACTTCGATGTTCTGATATAGACCAATATTATCATATGCCTTACTGACATCACCTATCATGATTTTTTTTTCCTCAGCAGGAATGTTTCCATAAACCTGCAGTCCTTGCAACTTCATCACCAAGGATAGTCAGTATTAACCTATCTTCTTGCTGCAGTATATTTTTTAGTTTCCAAAGCATATAACATGCCTATAAAATCCATCTAAAGAGACAGATATGCATTATATACTCATACAAAAGAATGGCACATTCATCAATGTTCCAAGACTTACTTTGCTGAATGTTCAATATAACTGAGGTGTGGAACTGTGAGCAATTAGCTTTTCAAAAACAAGGAAAAAGAATTAAATTATTTTAACTATATGAATTCTGCTTAAATATTTAAGTGAATTTGTGACCTGTTTAGTGATAATAATTTGTATTTTTCTGATCTGTTCCATCTGACTGCAATTATTAGTTTGTTATGGGACCTTAGTTTTGTATTTAAATTAGCAGTCGTGAAAAAATTGTGTTTCTGCATTTTTCAACACTTTTATTTTAACACATAGAATTACTTGTAAAAGATATCTGTTTGCATTTTAAACCCTGCTGGGCCAAGTCTTGTACTTTAATTCAGTTGTTGCAGAACTGCATACCCCTACCAGATTTGTGCCTTAATAGTTTATTGCTATATTTTTCCAGAAACAATGTTACTGGCAAATTTTTCATAGTCCAGTGCCTTAAACTGTAGTAAAAATTCAATAGTGAGAGAACTGTCTCTCATCCAGTTTGTGTGCCAGTGCTTTTATATTCTGCTTATCATTTACCTGCTTGCATTCTGTGCCTGCCGCATCCCCCACTAACATATTAAAGATGCCTTTATTCAATTGCTAGCCTCTGAAGGTAGCCTGCTTGTTCCTTGAGACTTTTCTTATCCTTCCACTTTTCTGCTGTTTTCATTTTATAAGGCTGCATCTCTGACTTTCCACCCTTATAATTAACTAATGTCCAAACTCCCTCCCTCCCCTCGTTCATTGCTATTGACTGTTGCAAAAGTTATTTGTGTACTCTTCCCACCCATTGTTTTCCATACACCCATGATCCTGAGCTGGGTCGGCCTTAGGTCAAGTGGTGCCCTAGGCAAAAGGGCTCCACAGCACCCCCCACACCACCTGCTACCCCCATCCTGGTCTATTTACACCATCCAGTTTACTGGGAAACAGCCCCTGCTAGAGCGGCACCCAAGGCAGCCACCAAGCTGTCCTAAGCCTAAGGCCGGCTATGATCCTGAGTATCTACCCAGCAAACCATTCTTGTTCTTGAGTAAACCTTTACTACATACTACTCATTTTCATGGAGCTCAACAAAGCTTGTAGTCATAGCCTACATTCCAGAAGTGTTTTACTTGTTTCCAGTGCCATCCAGGTAAAGTTTATTTTTGATTGCTAAACTAAGTTTTATTGAGGAATGGTTTTTGTTTCCTGCTTTTATGTCTGCATTTTACTGATTTTTTTTGTAAAAAATTGCAATTGCTCCTACTTTCACTGTTACTGTCTTGAAATTACCTTCAGCAAGATTTTTGGATAGTTATTTAGTTGATTTGTGTTAACATTGCACTTGGTATCTTCTACTGTGTTTTACATCAAGAGAACTGAGTGTTTTAATCTTGTGGCAAGAGGTGTTTGTCTGGTCTGAGTTGGGAAATACACAAAAGGAATAATTGTGTAGTCATTTTATTGGCCAGAGGGAACATTAATTAGTTTTCTGTTTTTTTCTGTGCTGCTATAAAATGTGCATGTTTGCATGGTTCAGTAGTACCCTGTACAGTAGCAGACACCTAGAAAGCAAATTTTCTCTGCAGAATGGTCCATAAAACTGCAACCTGTAAAGCAGCAATATAGTACAAATACCTTGTGTACCAACACACTTAGAGCAGCTAGTTAGGTGTTGAGTGGAAATACCTACAAATTTAGCACAGTCCAGTACTGTGTAAACATTAATAGAATTTAGTACTATTTAGCTTAATCAGCCTCAATAAAACACAGTTATTAGTCTGCACAAACCAGTATAATTCCATCATAGTGCATGTAGGTGCAAATGACCTGAGATGTACCTGCTTGGACTATATGAAGAGAGACATTGCAGAGCTTTCAGACTATGTGTCTCAGGCTGGTATGAGCCTGGAACTGAGCCGCATAATACCATCAGTGAGGATGATGCCACTATATGAGCAAATGAAAAAAATGACTTGAGTTCAACAAGTGGCTGTCTTTCTGGTGTCATTCATAGGGGATCTAATATTTGTTAGCTTGGGAGGAAACGTGGCTTTGTGAAGGATGGTCATGCACCTTTCTCCTCTTGGTTTCAACTACTGGCTAAGGCTTTATCACCCCCATACTGCCTTTTTTAGGCAATGCAGAATTAACAAACTTACCGACATAACAAAATCAACAACAGAATTTCAGGGTGTTGCTGCTCAATGCCAGGAGACTAAATAAAAAGCTACACTTCCTTCAAGCCCTTCTTGCACTTGAGAATATAGATATCTGTTCAGTAACCGACACATGGTTTAAAGTGGCAGAGAGTACCCTGGCAGTCCAACGTTTCAATGCCTTCCACATTTTTAAACCAGTAGCTGCACAGACATGAGCTGAAGGTGGAGATGTCACAATATACATCAAATACAAGCATACCGATTAGGGTGGTCAAACAGGATGGCATGCTGGAGTGCCTCTACATATGAATCACCTTAGACAAAATTCTGCACATTATCCTATCTACCCTGGTGGCATCCCAAATTAAACAGGATATACAAAAAAAAAAAAGAAAAAAAACTTATGGCAAAAATCAGTAAGGATAATTCCCATTAAGATAAATCTCTCTCATCAAAGTAATTAGGCAAATAAGAGGGCTAATTAGGTCAAGCAAATCCAGCTTTGAGGTTAAGATGTCCAGCCAGGTGAAAGTTAACCTTAAGGCTTTCTACAACTATGTCAGAAACCTCAAGAGCAACATAAAACAATGTGCTAAATGTGATGGTTAATAGTGTCATATTCAATGAATCTGATGATATAGTGAACCTGTTAGTGGACAAATTCAGTTCTAACTTTACCCCGTCTCACCCCAAAAAATCCCCCCATAATACCCTCAAACATAGCCTTCCAACTATAACTAGGGAGCGTATACAGGCTGCAGGCACTAAAACCAAAAGCACAGCCTAAATAAGCCCCGATAATATCCCAGGATGATGAATACTGTAAAATACAGCTGAAGTCTTAAAACAGGCTTTGTGCCACATGAATGGTGGTCTGAGACAGTCATCCTCCTTCCTAAAGTTGGGTCTTCATCAGATCCTAGAAACTACAGACCCATTAGTTTGGCTAGTTTTATTTGCAAAGCCATAAAAAGAATTATCATGGAAATCAAAAAGGACATAGGAGACCTCCAGACACTGGACCCATCCCAGATTGGCTTTGACAAAGGAAGGTCGTGCTTTACCGAATCTGGTGGACTTCTTTGAATAGGTCACTAAGGCAATGGATGAGTGTAAAACTATGCATACTGCCTACCTAGATTTGGCTAAGGCATTTAATATAATACCCCACTTGGGCATTGTCAACAGACTTACAGAACCAGGTATAAACCCCTTTATAACACACTGGAAACCTAGCTGGCTCACTGATAGGACCCAGGAGGTTAAAATCAGAGAGTCCACCTCCACAAAGAGGCTGGTCACCAGTAGAGTTCCCCAGGGGTCTGTGCCAGGCCCATTTCTCTTTGGCATCTACTTTTCAGATGTTAAAGTTAATG
Source organism: Protopterus annectens (assembly GCF_019279795.1). Classification (NCBI taxonomy): domain Eukaryota; kingdom Metazoa; phylum Chordata; order Ceratodontiformes; family Protopteridae; genus Protopterus; species Protopterus annectens. Next base: position 250,252,921 of record NC_056737.1, read on the forward strand.
TCAAAGGCAAACGGGGAGCAGTCAGTGAATCCCCCCAAGATGAGAACACCCTTCAGGAAGGTCTAATACTGACCAATGGATGGTGCCAAAGCCAAGGATTTAAACTCAATATCATTGTCTTTTACGTATAAGACAGGAAAAAAAATGTCAAATTCCTAGTTGATAAATCAGACCATATATACCTGAAAAAGTTACAATATGGTATGTGGTGTTGTGGAGCATGTAGCCAATGTTCTTATATTCTAGAAGATGAGAAGGTTCTTCTGAACAACTCCACAGTTACTATAGATAAGGGAAATTGTGCTAATAAGGTGGTAGTATATGTAGCTGTATGCTCCAGTTGTAAAAGTTTTTAAGTGAGGAAAACTGAGAGGTATGTCCATAGAAGAATTTATGAACACAATTACAATTTGTTGAGAAAGAATTTGAATAGCTCCCTCTATAAATATACACTTACTTGTACTTACTTTAAAAAATACAAGTTTTGTATTTTGGGAGTGGTACTAAACAATGAATGGGGAGAACTATGGGAAACTATATTAGAATACAGAGAACTAATATGGAAAGTAAGATTAAATGCTTCTAATTCCTCATGACTTAATGACAATTTAACATTCTTCTGGATCTAAACCTTAGAGCCAATAAATTATATTATAGTTTTTATTAATAGTTTATTTGTAACAATTTTATTCCACCATGGACAGATATGGATGGATTAAATGTTTGTCTTTTTTTACAACATGATTTTTTTTTAAATAGTTATTTGTTTTATCTCCATTTTTCCACACACTTTATACATTTTCAGATGATTAATTGTTTATTAATATTGCTGTTTTTGTTTTTTGACTTTATTAGAGCAAACAAATGTTGATTCTGTTCTACAATTGGTTTTAAAGGGTCATATGATTTAATTAATTACTTAAATAAATCAGACTGAATACTTTAACAGAGTTCTGAAGAAGTCCTTTCGTAGAAAGGATGAAAGCACTTAACCTGTCACATGTGTGGAATGATAGATACATTTAATACTGTTGATTTATTTTTATTGTATTAAATTCTAATTCCATTAACTTTGGACTATTGTAGTGCTTTGCATGAATTTATCGTGTGGCTTAGTATTATTTGGTGTTCTCTCCCTGGGTTTCTACACTATGTGAGCTTCCTTTCTCGGTTTTACTATATAAGAAAACTGCCTAACAATATGAATTAAAAAGACCAATCAAACTTCCCTTTTAAAAACTGATAAAAACACAACAACATTATATTACAATTAATAAAAACCTGTTTATACTAGAAAGAACCGATATATATATATATATATATATATATATATATATATATATATATATATATATATATATATATATATACACACACTCTCACACACACACACACACACACACACACACACACACACACACACACACACACACACACACCTCATCTCCTCACACACACACACACACACACACACACACACACACACACACACACACACACACACCTCATCTCCTCACTGCTTACCTCAGCTATTCTGTACTACTCAGCTACTCCCTATCAGGAACTACTATACTACAAACTATTTCTCACGGTATGACATATCTCCCGAATAGCATTATTTTCCAGATTCCATTCCTTCATTTTTATGCTTTGTACTACCAATAGGGAATTCAAAGTTTTGCTATCTATATACCAAGCTTGCTCAAATCAAACTAAGGTACAAAAAATCTCCTTGATTGTATATATGCCACTGTATAGAAATTTTCTGTCATTCGCGGATTATGTGTTGTCATATAAAGACATGGAGCTCTGATTGTATATGTGCCTCTGTACAGAAATGTTTTTGTCATTTGTTGTATTTGTACTGTGTTATGGAGCTTTTTTCCCCGGGCCTCTGCTATAAATGGACCTTGTTCCAGTCGGACTTTCCTGGTAAACAAATGTAAAATAAAAAATAAAAATTATATATATATATATATATATATATATATATATATATATATATATATATATAAATGTATGTATGCAGGCCTTCTTTACAATGTAGGTTTATACCTGACACTGTAAACACTACAGTACTCACATTTAAAACTGGCAGGATGAATTTCAGCTCTGTTACAGAAAGAGTTGTATACTTGGCTATCTGCAGAGGATGCCAGTCATTTTATGTCAACAAAACTGAGAGGGTACTGTCAGGATTCATGAGCATACATATACCATTAGAATTAACCCAGCTGCTCAAGGTGCGGGAATATATATGTACAGTGACCTAACGTTTGACTAACATGTTTATTGTTGCAAGAAAGTCCTTCTATATTGCACAGTTTATAAACAAAAGGATTGTGTCTAGATCTTGGGTTAGATCTAGGAATGTCATTGCCACTCTTTTCTCAGGTCTCATTAGGGCACTCATTGAATATAATGCATCCTTTGGCATGTAACTGTCCAAACACATGCAAAACAAAGGAACACCCACAGAGATACCTTACTAAAAGGATATAAGGCCCCAAACAACATGTCCTGCATGGACTGAATCAAAAGCCCTGTCACTATACTTGATATCTTACAGACTGATAAGAGCTTATCTGTGTCTGGCATACAAGGCATCTTCTGATTGATGGATTTACTGCACATTAGCCAGTCAAATGGCATCAGAAATTCTTGGTCTTGGAAGGTAAACCTCTTCTGCAACCTCAATAGAATGGTTTGGAAGGACAGATATGCCTCACAGAGGATACTGCTGCTAGGAAACAAACTCCCCATCCACAAAAAACAAAGTTCATCCCTGTGCATATTCACGTGTAACTTAGATCTATGGGTGGGAATAAGAAGATTTATCCCAGAACTGCCCCCTCTACTACTAATGGGCAGAGGCAACACCTAAACACTTTACCCCATGCATGGGTCCCCTCAAATTATCTATGATATGATCCCAGTTATTCTTATTAGGGATAATATATAATTATTGATCACAGGATGGGTAAAGCCAATCTATAACGAAGTGGAATAGGTTACTTTGAACACAGAAAGGAAAATTGGCAAGGATTAAAATTACCCTAGCCTAGTATTTACTTGTGAACCTATCATGATTGGGGACAAAACAAATGCACTACATAAACATTTTAAAGTATGTACTAAGTTTAATAAGACTGCATTTTTATTTTGGAAAAGGTGCCAATCTTTAAAAGGGAAGGTAATTGTGGAAAAATACCTGTTATATAGGGAATTATACGTGCAGATGTTGAATGCATCTCAGCCTTCTGGTATAAATAAATACATATTTATTAACTGCATTCTACAAATGAAGGCAACTAAGTCATGTGGTTAGGTAGTTTTATTGTATAATCATGAAGCTGGTTATCATATTTAGTTCTGATGAAGTTCTTTTATTTACAAGAATGAAAGTGCTTAACTAAAATATCAGTAAAGCTACTAGATTGTGTTTGTTAGGTAAAAAACTTTCTTACACTGTGAAGGACACCAATGAGGAAGAGAAAAGGCAAACACTACTAAAAGCTCTTGATGTCCACCATGGCAGTAAAACTTAATAGTAAAATCAAAACTTTAATGAAAAGAATATAACATAAAATAAGCAGTCTTCAGTCTTCCGATAAGCACTTTCGGCAAATAAGCCTTCCTCAGATCATATAAAAAGGACTGTTTAGCTTTTGTATTTATAAGGCATCACAGCCATTCCTCATTTAGTTCTCTGACACGCCCTTGTTGCAAACCAAAAGGAGGCCAGCTAGCAGAGAGGTATAATTTCCTTCATTGTAATTAAAGGGGCAGTGCTTCTCTTTACTATAGGATTGTATATGAGAAAACTAATAGGATGTGAATACATTATATGAAGAAGCAACATTCAAGTAAATTTGCCAGTCATATTCCTTCTATTCTTAAGTGCAGGTTTTAATGGCACAATAGCATTCAACCCTGGTGATCTGTTTGCTCTTAAATTAATTATCCAGCATGTTTCCCTTAGCTCTGTGCGATTATGAGCATCACCTCCTCTTGTGGTCTGACAGACTGGCTCTAAGCCCTGATATGATTTCCTTGTTAGACAAGGGCCTGAGTTTTTTTCCAGCCTTACCGTCTGATATTAGTGAATTTGTGCTGGATATCAGAATGTTTTGCAGGAACCTTGCATTAAAATGTATTTTTGAACAAGCTAATGACAGTAGAAAGAATACTATTGTGCCATTGTAGAGATTGTGTTTGTTGGAGTTATCTTGCAGCACTTTTTTGTTTTTAGTTTTGTGTGTATTGTAGTGGCATTTTTGGTATCTAATGCATCACTTTAGGTATCTGAGTTGTTTGGCTTCTGCTACATACCTACAATCAACCACATTACTAGCTGAGTTAAGTACAAACTTGCAGTGTAAAAGATTGTACTGCATTTGATTTTATTTTTCTGTGTATTTAATTGTTTCATTGGTCTGTGTCTCTCTGTAGTTATTTATTTTTCTATTTAACTATTTCATAGAATACTGTGGTCTCTCTCTGTCCCTGCAGTTAGTGAGGGCTATTGTGTTTCACTTCATTGATATTCAGTGTTAAACTATTAGCCTAGAGGGTTTCCCTGTATTTATAAGTGTTAGTCACATATCCTTGAATTTATTACTGCTCAATATCTGAGTTGTTTGGCTTCTGCTACATACTTACAATCAACTGCATTACTAGCTGAGTTAAGTACAAACTTGCAGTGTTAAAGATTGCACTGCATTTTATTTTATTTTTCTGTGTATTTAATTGTTTCCTTAGCCTGTGTCTCTCTGTAGTTATTTATTTTTCTATTTAATTGTTTCATAAAATACTGAAATTGTAGTTTATTGGCCATTTGGGCAGTTTTTCCATCTCTTTCAACTTTCTGGTTTAAAAGCCTGTGTTTGTGCTTATTTCCCACCTTTCCTGTAACTAGTCTAGTCCATATACAGATTTGCTGTATCCAGGACTGCTTGTAAGCTTCTGAGCCCCCCCAAGCCTTTATGTGTTGGAGGGAAGCCTTCTAGCTTATCAGAAGGAGTGGTAAGCACTAGGTAGCCTATCTACAACAAGAGTGGTTTCTGGCCCAGAAATTGTAGTTTATTGGCCGTTTGGCAGTTTTTCCATCTCTTTCAACTTTTTGGTTTAAAAGCCCACATTTGCGCTTGTTTCCCATCTTACCTGTAACTAGTCTAGTCCAGATACAGATTTGCTATATCCAGGACTGTTTGTAACCTTCTGAGCCCCCCAAGCCTTTCTGTATTGGAGGGAAGCCTTCTAGCTTATCAGTAGGAGTGGTAAGCACTAGGTAGCCTATCTACCACAAGAATGTTTTTTGTTCCACAAATTGAAAGTTTATTGACCGTTTGGCAGTTTTTCCATCTCTTTCAACTTACTGGTTTAAAAGCCCATGTTTGTGCTTGTTTCCCATCTTTCCTGTAACTAGTCTAGTCCAGATGCAGATTTGCTGTATACAGGACTGTTTGTAAGCTTCTGAGCCACCCAAGCCTTTCTGTGTTGGAGGGAAGCCTTCTAGCTTATCAGTGGGAGTGGTAAGCACTAGGTAGCCTATCTACCACAAGAGTGGCTTCTGACCTAGAAATTGTAGTTTATTGGCCATTTGGGCAGTTTTTCCATCTCTTTCAATCTTCTGGTTTAAAAGCCCATGTTTGTGCTCATTTCCCACCTTTCCTGTAACTAGTTTAGTCTAGATACAGATTTGCTGTATCCAGGACAGTTTGTAAGCTTCTGAGCCCCCCCCCAAGTCTTTCTGTGTTGGAGAGGGAAGCCTTCTAGCTTATCTGTGGGAGTGGTAAGCACTAGGTAGCCTATCTAACACAAGATCCTGGTACAGCTTCTTAGTTTTAGCACTTGAATTTGCTTATTCATGCTCAGCACTTGTTCAGAACTTGTTGTTAGAACTAAATAAGCTACAAATTACTACAGCACTCAACCTTCCTCTTTACCTAGAGGAAAACAGTTTTTGTACTTACTTTCCTCACTTGCTTAGAGAAAAACAGCTCTTATACTCACTTTCCTTACTTGTCTAGAGAAAAGTCGTTTTTTTATTCAAGCATGTCCAAGGGTCAGCTCTCAGTGTTCTCTCCTGTCTATCTGATGAATCTGGGCATCTTGGGGCAATGTAGCAATTGCCTCATGTACACAGACAACCCTCTCCTCCTACAACCCAACACCACAACCTGTGAGAGATGCACTTATCTAGCCAAACTGGAGGTAAAGCTCTCTCCAACCAAGACTGAACTTGACAGTCAAGAGGAGAAGGTAAACACTTGCACCACACCACACTCATCACATAGTCCCACTAAACCTACACCACCAAAATCCACACATAGAAACACAAAAACATTTCGCAGAGGCTCTCAATAATAATCTGCTCAAGCAACAGAGACCTCTAAAGCAGAAACACAAGCAACCTCCACCCCCCCCAACACAACCCAAATGACACATAGCCCACAGGCTCAGTGTGCCAATAAACCACAGCCCAGTGACAAGTGGAGTACCACAGGGTTCAGTTCTGGGACCACTCCTGTTTGGTATAAACTTCTCTGAAGTACAGGCTAACATAGAAGGCTTCTGGTTTAGAAAGTTCACAGATGACTGCAAACTAGGAGCCATAGTCAAGTCCCCAAATGATGTTGGCATCCTACAGAAGGGCCTCACTGAGACAGATACCCGGTGTCAGAGGCATGGCCTCAAGCTCAATGCCAAAAAGTGCACTGTCACCCCCTTTGGTAAAAACTCTGTACCGATGAACTACCACATAAATGGCAGTCTACATAATGCCGAATGTGTGATAAGAGACCTTGGGACCCAGGTGGACAGTAGTCTCTCCTTTGATAATCACATTGCCACAGTAATCAGGAAATCCTTCTATGTGGCACACCTCATCACAAAAGGGTTCTCATCCAGGAAAACAGAGGTCATTGTTCCCCTCTACTCGGCACTCATTAGACCCATTATAGAGTACAACTCCCCTTTTGGAATGTACCTCACAAGACATCTGCAGCAGCTGGAAAGGCCACAGAAGTACCTTACAAAGAGGATTACTGGCCTCAAACAGATTCCCTACACTGACCATCTCAAAAAACTCCAACTTTACTCTGTAGCATATCGCCTACTCCGAGGAGATCACTGCCTAACATATAAAGCTATGTTAAGCCCAGAGATGTTGGACATGCTACACCTAAAGAAATCCCAATCCCTCCGAGCTACACACTCTAGGGACCTAAACCTTGTCACCACAATAAACAGGACATGCTGGAGGGATAGATTCCTGTCCCAGAGACTTCCTATACTCTGGAACAATCTATGTCAAGCAAAGTTCCTCATTAGCATTCTTCAAGTAAAATCTTGATGAGTGGATGGGAAATAGGAAATACACTCCGGAGATCACTTATGTGGGTCTTCTCGGCAAGGGCACAGGAAATTAATTTTCTTGGGTGACGTAAGCGTGTGGGTACCTTGTTGGCTAGGCTTACTTAAGCCCTTGGGCCGATAGCCTAGTACCTACCTATGAACATATGAACCTATGAGCTATGGCTGTTGTGAATCTGTAAGTACATGTTAGATTTTACTTTCTTTACCACACTAAGAATTAGACATTCTTAAGCAGTGGAATTTTTGCATTTCTGATTTTTAGATGATAGTTTTCCTCTTCTTAAATAGATCCTCCAAGTTTATTTTTCCCTATGTTCATGCAATATATTGCAATATCAGGTCTACTATGGCTGGTCAAAATTCATATGCTCGAAATAAAAGTGTGTCTGCACTCTCATAAGATCCTCATGACCATGAAACTTATAATCAAAAGTGCCAAAGAAATAACTGAATTCATGCAAATAAAATCGGCAATGAAAGCAAACATTTCTGCAGGCTCCTTCTCCCTCCATATACATAATCCATGGAAATCCAGACTTGGAGAACATGATAATTCTTATAAAAGCAGTAAAGTTCTTACCCCTCAGTCATGGAGAACAACCATAACATTCAAGCATAAGTACATCACTAAATATAAAAAAATAGCAACAGAATAACAAAACTAGACCTCAAGCTAACAAAGTAAGAAAATAACAATTATATCTTTAGAAAGTAAAGCTAAAAACACATAATTCACTTTTAGGTACATCTAGATAAAATGTTATGTTTCTGATTTTTTTTATAATACTTACAGCTTTTGTTCCATTATATTTTTATTGTTTAGAATCTCTGCATCAGATTTTGCAGCCTATTGATGTGAACACAAGAAGAATCTGGAATCAAGATATTAGTGTTTCTATAAGAACATTGCATATCTGTAATTATATTAATTTTATTTATTTATTCTTTGTTGACTAGATTAGTCATCCAAGGCTAGTAGTCTCTTTTTAGAGGAGACCCAAAGAAATATTTATACTAAGGGAAATTTAGCCAGGACATCAGGGAACTTCCCTTAATTTTTACTATAGGTGCCATGGGATCTTTTACATCAACCTGAGTTAACACCAATTCAAGCAGATGGGGCCTTGGTTTAACTTTTCCTCCGAAGGATGGCACACTCAGGAGTGCAGCACCACCTTTTTGTTGCACCTGCATTGTCAGTATTCAATCTACCTGTTGGAGGAAACAAACCCAGAGCCTTCTACACCAAATTTTATTTTATTTATTTATTTATTTATGTATGTATGTAACATTTGTTCCCCTGGAAAGTCAGAATGGGACAGAGCCAATTTTCAGAGAAGGCCTGGGGAGAAATGTTCAGGACACATGTCTTTTAGAATGTGGAAGGAAACAGGAGCACCTGGAGGAAACCTACACAAATGTAGGGAGGGTATACAGACTCTGCACAGAAGGTACCCCAGCCAAGAATCAAACTGGAGAACCTCTTGCTGTGAGGTGACAATGCTAACCACTGCACCAGGTGTGCTACCTGTTACACCACTCATCCTAACTTAGTATACTTATATATGTATATATAACTTATATACACTATGCTTAACTGCATAATTATTCAAGAATGGTTATTTGTAACAAAGTGGGCATCATAATGGCTCCATGGTTACTATTTAATTGGCTGGCCACAGCATATATCTCATATACTCCCATTCACTCTTGTCCATGTAGCCCAGGTTATGGCTGAAAAAAGAATGTAAGAAGAAACTATTCAATTGTCTGTCAACAAATGAATTAAGAAAAGGTTTCTGTTATGCATCTCCAGCATCTGGGGTCCAGCTCTGAATTCCTGTCACTGTCTGTATGCTGTTTGTATGTTGTTGTCTGAATTTTCTTTGGGTACTCTGTTTTATTTCTACCTTCCAAAATATGTTAATTGCTTGGTTGCTCTAAACTCTCCACATGTTTTCTATGTACCCATGCTCTGCTGGCTTTAGTGATAGCAGAACTTGCATGGGTAGAAGTTCACAGACTAGGTTAAAAATAAATTAACTACATTAAACATGGCATTATCACCATGGAGATAACTGCAGTTATGTAAGTGCTCAGGAAGAAAAAAAAAACAAAAGCACTTCTGCTGCTGAACCCAGTCACTCCCCACTAGTTACTGATCTTTCCAGCAGCCAATGATTATAAATAAAGGCAGAATTATCAGGATATTTGAAGTCTTCATTATATCTGTACAGGAAGGTCCACTGCCCAAAGGGCAGTAAGAAAGATATATTTCATTCCCAAATAGGTAGTACATCATTAACAGACAGGAAAATAGGGAGAAGTAGCTCAGCAGAAACAGCATGAAGGAAATCCTGTGTCTGGATTTTATTTTTGTCTTTTTCAATGGCTCTAAGACCCTGTTGGAGTAAACTATTTAATGAATATGTACACATCACTGTAAGTCTGCATTTGAAATTTTAACACTTGTTTTATATATATATAGGAAGCTAGTTCTATTTATCACTGTATGACTATATAATTCTGATGCATCTTTACACCCCACTTAGTTTATAACACACTATTCACGTTTATTTTGTTTTGTCTTATGTCTTGGTCAGGGCAGAAAAAGGTCATTTTCAGATGAGCCCAGCTAACCATCTGACAAGTTTAATAAATAAATACATATTATAACAGGGGCATGTAAGCCCCCCAGAAGCTTTACTTGTTTCAGAAATATTATTTGATTTTCAAAGAAATTATGGTGTTCCTTTAAGGTTTCATTAATCAATAATCTAAGATACCAGCAATATACACCATCAAAGTCATTATTATAGGCTTAGGTGTCCACTGTTTGCTACATTTAAGAGAAGGCTAGCCCAAGAACCTGTTATCATTTGTTTGTGTTATTTGCTACTTTTGTTAATCATTCTGCAGCCTCCACTCAAACACAGTTTGCAGCAATAGTATACTGATAGCAGGCAATGCACATCTGCTTTCATATTATTCATCTGATGATTCTAGAATCTTCTGTCACTAAATATATGCTAATCCCACTCCTGCAGCAGCAATTCATATATCGCACCCCTGTGTGCTTCTAAATGAAACGCAGTGATACAGTACAAGAATGTTTCAACACTTCTAGCATCTAGTCTAGTTTTGTATAAATAAAATGTCGACAGTTCCAAAGCATGTAATACAACCAATTAAAGTGTGTGGCAGAAAACAAATACAGCACCCTCTGCAGATTCTCTTGAGAAGTGTAGCAATAGTTATGAGTATTGCAAGAAAGGTGTTGCAAGGGCGCCCGCAAGTGGTACAGCGGTTAGCATTGCTGCCTCACAGCAAGTGGTTCCCCTGGTTCGATCCTCGGCTGGGGTGCCTTCTGTGCAGAGTCTGCATGTCCTCCCTGTGGTCACGTAGGTTTCCTTCGGGTGCTCTGGTTTCCTCCCACATCCCAAAGACATGCTGTAGGTGGATTGGACACTCTAAATTGGCCCTAGGTGTGTGTGTGTGTGTGTGTGTGTGTGTGTGTGTGTGTGTGTGTGTGTGTGTGTGTGTGTGTGTGTGTGTGTATGTGCACCTTCTGTGGAAAGTTGGACACCTGGCTGGCAACTCAACACCGTAAAACTCCACTGCCAATCATTAAAACTCCACTGCCAATCATGAGCGAACGGGTGATCCGCTGTGGCGACCCCTAATTGGGAAAAGCCAAAAGAAGAAGAACGGTGTTGCAAATACTATATGACATAGGGTAATATAAGAATTAAGTCATCTGGCATCTGTAATATATAAACTGGATGCTATAAAAATGCTCATAATTATCTGAAACTTGAATTAATATGCTAATTAAATGAAATACCACTTCTTGTGGGCAGAAGACTGCAACTGACCTGGGCTTGTAAATGTGAAGGGCTCCTGCAGTGTTAATGATCACAAACTGAATGCCTACTTGACAGATTCAAATATGACAACTGACTGAAGTGACCTGTGATAATTGTCTGGACACTTTTGAGTGTACAGAATGACAGAGTTTTGTAGTCACTAAAGCAAATCCCTACAACGAACAAGCCATTTTTAACGCGCTGAATACAATACTGAATTAACTGCAGCTGACACTATTCTTAATGTCCTTTAGGACTCAGGGACTCATAAATGTCAGCAGGTAGCAGGTTGAGAGCATATACTGACTGTAACTTTGGCCAAGAGATTGAGGCTTGAGGCTGATAGGATCATAAGCGAGGCTTACCAGAGAAACCAGCTCTTTACAGCAGACAGGCCCTACTTAAGTCCAGAAAGGATATTGTTGCTAGTAAGATGGATGGGGTTCCACCGAAGATAAATGAACATACAGAATGTACGAGAGGATAAAAAAAATAGCCTGAGCATGTGATTGGGTGCTATTCCTGGGACCTGAAGACATATGGATAGGATGATGGAAAAGCTGCAAGCAAAGGGGAAGGAGAGAAGGGTGGATATTGCTGGTCACAATAATTTTAATAATAATACAAATGTGTTAACCAGGTAGGCCCACTGTTCACATGGTGCCATTTCAGCAGCCATCCAGAAGCCATGTCTGGTTCAGCGTCACAGAAATAGGAGTCAGTTACATAAGAGACTTCCGTTTCAGAGCACTTTTTATTAAATATAAAACTGATTTTTTGCTTGGTTGTTTTTTTTCTGCTTCCGTATTATACAGTGCAAGACTTCTTCAGAATAATTAAATATGCAAAAGACAACCTTTAAATACCTGTGAATGTAGTGCATGTCTACATAGCCATCCAGACAATTAAATAATAAATCCTTCTCATCAGATACACATTAACAGCTCATGCATATCTAATAAATATAGCAGAGTGCAAATGAGAAATGTATACACATGTATAAACAATATATAATTAACTTAATCACCCAAAAATAAACAACATTAAAAATAAACCTATTTCTTTTTTTGTCTACAATATCTCCCAATATATATGTTTGAATTAATATTGCAATCCTACTGTCTTGATAGGTTTATGCATTAACCTTTTACATCAGAATAGAATGTGGGACCCCAAAGAGCATGTTGACTACAATTCCAGAGAAGTTGTTTAAAAATGGTCTTTTACATATGCAGTTGTTCAGAAGTCATTTTAATATTTAGTGAAAAGCTCCCCATAAGAACAAGTCTGATACTTCTTTTTGTTACAGTTTTGTGTTTTTCACATTTTTGCCATTACTTGACTTTTCTTCTTTCATACATTGTGGCAGGGAGGGAGAACAAGGAAGTAACTGAGTGTGGTTTGCTTAGCAATGAAACAGAAACGCACAACTTTTGCTTCTGGGATACTTCAGCAGTTCTTTGACTTGCTCTTGGCACTTGTGGATCATTACATCTATTCCTCAGTGTCATCTGAGGACTGAGACAGTACCATGCATGCCTTCTATGGGATGGCATCATCATCTAAACCACCAGAGGAGCAGTACCAGTACAGAACAGGCTACCATTCCATCAGCTGCCAGGTAGTGTGTGATGCATTGTGGTGCATCAGCAATGTGCTGGCCCTGCATCTTGGCAAGGCCCATGATTACTATATTTGGCAGACAAGCTCACTCTGCAGCCTCTTCCTGCATAGGAGGGTTACTCCTGGTCACCTAGTTGGTAAGTGCAAAGCATTGTAATGTTCCTAACTATAAGTATTACAGCATCTGTAGAGTGGCATAGGTACTAAGGAGTAATCCCTCCCCACCACAATTTTGGAATATGTCACCATCATGCTTGTTTTGAAGGAGATGCAGGCTACCCACTTGAATCTTTGCTGATGACATCAGTCCATAATCCTCAGACACAGACGGCCACAGAGAAGTGCTTGACCTGCTCAAAACCCATTTCTGTTGCCTGGGCAGGTCTGCAGTCTGTACTTCAGTATGACCCTGCTACTGCATGCTACATTCTGCACAACATGCTCATGTGTCAGTCTGATACACAAGTGTCACACCAGTCACTGAGAGTGGCAATACAGCTCCCTCTATCATTCCTTCCACTGGTTGCAATAGTGTAGGGTTACCACCTGTCCCACTTTGCGAGGGACAGTCCCTCTTTGGGCAGTTGTGTCCTGCAAAGAAATAAAACAAATGGCAAATGTCCTGAGATTTTAGGACAAACATATTTCCTATAGTTTATGTAATAGTTGCATAAAACAGTTATTCTGTATCTGAAACACCTAAATATTTTAAGAAACAGAATAAGCAACTAAAATGCTACAAGAATAAGCTTTTAGTTGGTCAAAAAAATGAAGTTCTGTCCTTTGTACTGGCCGTGGGTATGTTTTGCCCTGCAAAAACTGATGTTTGTACCAAAAATGTCCCACTTTGGGCATTTAAAAATGTGGCAACCCGGCAATAGTGTTGGTGGCCAGCTGACAGCAGTAGCATGGAAACCAATGTGACAGGCTTGTGCATGGTATGTCACTATGCAAGCAAAGAGGTGAAATCTAGCCCACAACTATAGACCATGACATTCACTTAGTAACAGTGAACAAAAACAGTTACTTAGATAATGCTTGATCGATGCAGTGTTGCACTGAACACCAGACATTTCTTATATTTCAGTAACAGAAATAGTAACACAACAATGCCATCATTCATCAGTGATCATTTATACACTGTTGAAGGGAAAGTGGCACAAGTGCTAGGTATACTGACAGGGTCTGAGTGTGGAAAAGCAGGTGTTGGGATACCTGCTTATGGCTAATTTGTTATTTTTATCTGCAGTGTTCAGAACAGACTAAGCTGACCATTAAAAAACAAAAACTATTTTCATAAGGAAAATTGTTTCTATCTCTCTGTCTTTCTTTTTTTTAATTTTCCTCCTTTTGGTATTCTCTATTTATTGTTCTTCAGATTCAAGTAAGAAATATTGCAGTGCCCTTGTGTGTGCTGTGACTGCTGGATGAGTACTGATTCTCTGTTACTGATGTTGAAACATTCAGTTATACTTGGAAGGTGTCATATACAAGGTCGCCTAAGGATAGTGTGGGTGATGATCCCATAGATCAACAGTAAGGGCAGGCATGTGAGCTTGATGCCGAGCTTCTCAGATGATGGGATCTAATGGATGCAGGGGAAGTTTTTGACATTGACCTAACTGTACTGCAGGACCTAGACCCTGACTGAGAGGTCATTAAATATGTTCTAGAACTCTGATGAAGCCTGCCTTCATTTTGGGGGAATTTACTTGAATGCCTGTAGCAACTTCTTGAGATGCCTATGGTTTGTGGCCTACTTGTCCACCATGCATGTGGACAGTGCCATGGTCTTCTCCACCTGTGTTCCCAATGTGGGCCTGGAGTGTGTGTGCATGGAAGCTGAGAGAAAGGATGCACTGTGTGCAGCTATAATTTGCATGAGACTCATGTCATTCTCTCTGACCTCAGCTATTCCCCTGTACTGGTGAAATTCCTCGCACGTACTCTGCAGTATTCAAACATGTCTTCCTTACTCAGTAGCCTTGGCTTGAACTATGTCATGGCACATCTGCAGCTGACCAGCCAAGGCCTTGTGCTTCTCTGGAGATAACTGTGACATATGTCTTCACCTGACATGGGTGTAACAGAACTACTTTTGGAAGGTTAATGTCTTCATCAAGGCATTTAAGGTGTGCACATGAGGGAAGAGATAAGCTGCATGGCCCTCCAACATTCTAATGACATGTACTCATTGTGCTGAGTTTGTGAACCTGTCTCACTGCATAAGAAGTTAATCCACCTGATATATAGGGAGCCACCCCCACCCCCACTACCTCCAGTGCAGTGTGCAGCAGCCTAGTAAGCTGCAAACACCATGAGCTTCATAGCCTGGTTGAGGAAGAGAATGGGAATACAATGGAGAAGCACTTGCAACTGTTGTAATCCCTCTAACAGTGGGTCTGTCCCGCACTACAACATAAAACCCCTTTTCTCCCACCTCCTCCTTCAAAATCCTCTTAATATCTTCTTTTTGTGTGTCTGTTATCTTCTCTGTCCCCTAATTCTAGATTCCCTATCTTCCCCCTTTCCGATCTTATAAAAACCCAAGCACTTTACTTTACTGTAAATGAAGGAAACCGTAAAACAGTTTGTGTAAGTTGTGGGTCAGTGGTGCTCATCTCAGGGCAGGCTCTTGTAGAAGTTCTTGAGAGATCCAT
This sequence comes from Protopterus annectens, assembly GCF_019279795.1. Lineage (NCBI taxonomy): Eukaryota > Metazoa > Chordata > Ceratodontiformes > Protopteridae > Protopterus > Protopterus annectens. Next base: position 250,268,450 of record NC_056737.1, read on the forward strand.
GCAGGCTCATGACTACAACCTACAGACAAAAATGCCAGATATCATTTGTAACTTTCCATATATATGAATTTCTTTGCAGAAAATTACACTGGTTTCAACTCATTTAAGGCCAATTCAGATGTGCAAAATTGCGGTTGGCATTTTTCATTGGACTAAGTGCTGAAACCAGCATTGTTTGATCAAGTTTTTCTGATTTAAATACAGGTGCCACACCACTATTCACTGACTACCCTTAGGCAGATGCAAACTCTGGGAACATAAATAGCTCATATTGTTTTGTGACACAGCAATTTGATAAAACAAGGCAGCTGATCTTTTCTTCATTGAAATATATAATTGAACAAACTACAATGAAACTGCCTAGGATATAACTTATTTATTTATTTGTAGCCAAATACCGAAGCAGTGATGGCAGAATGTTCACAGTCTCAAGCTAAGTCAAGTCATAATTCCACAGAATGTTGAGTGGCAGTTGGGACCTTGAGGTTTGTTTTTTTCTTATTTATTTATTTATTTGCCTTTATTTAACAAGCAAGTCTGATTGGGCATGGAATCCCTTTTTAGCTGATATCTGGGGAGAAAAGCTCCAACACAGAAATTGTAGTTTACATTCTATGACAAACTTTAAAGAATGTCATTCAAACAGCAACATGAATACACATAATAGTACAGGGTACAATATTGATCAGATTACAATTTGCATGATTTAGAGTTTAGTCTCTTTTGCAGACATGAATACCTTGAAACAAAATAAAATTAATGACTGGATCATTAATTAGTCAAGTAAGTGCTCAAAACACATTAACGTTAAAATCTCCCAACAGTTATAATTCCACCATTCATGAATAGCCAATAATACCAGGATGGTCAAAAAGGAAACAGAGGAATATGGCAGGTAAATACAAGACTAAAAAAGAACACTGAGTATACAAATAATCTATATGTGGCATCCTTCTCAGCAAAAAGAAATGATTTATGGATGGATAAAATACTTTCTGTGTGAGCAAACACTGCATAACTGCTCAAAAAACTTTGTTCAGTCACCACTGGTGGAAAATGTACTTCCCCTTCAACTAAAGCTCAAAGTAAGCATGTTTCTAAGACAGCAGATACCCCCACCCACTTCCTATCTATGCAGAAGCCCCACTTACCCCCTAATTTGCATACAACTCCGTCACACAATCAGTTGAAAAAGAGGAAGAAACTCCCCATTAAAGCACACAATGGTCTTGCACAGTGCTCCTGCAATTGCTAGGCATTTTAGCCACAGATTTACATTAAAAACATAACTTTGGATGCTATCTGCCTGAACATAACTGCTCCTTCATCTCATTAAGGACTAAAACAAGAATGCGTTTATATGTCAGGTCCCATGCTCGCTATTTTCTGGAAAAACATAAGATATTCATTAGAAAGTCCTATACTTTTTAATATAGCTCAGAAAACAAATCCATCCATCAAATATACAATGAAAAAAAACATTTTTTGAGTTTCAATGTGGTGTTTTCCTTTACGATATTATAACTCCTCTATCTGAGGTACTTACTCCAATTCACATGTACAGGGCAGTCCACTCTTTTTTGGAAAAAAAACAAATGACCCCTGATATCAAGGTATAGATTTTTTTCCCAACCTTTGTACATTTAGCAGAAAACAACTCCACTGAATACTAGAACATCATTTTTTGCTGCTAATAGGACAAAATAATCTTCAAACAACAAATATGTCAGCTTCATATCCCCCTGTGGTCACTCTTCAGACCTTGGCTGTGTCTCGATATCCCATTCATGGAAATCACAGTATGCAGTATTTACTCTTTCCCTTATGACCTAGTTCTTTTTGAAAAGGTTTGATAAAGGCCAGTTCACTTACCTGGTTACAAATTAATTACATTCTACATTCATGCATTTATAGGTTCTAAGGTTAATACAAGATTTTTGATCCAGAGGACAATTAGCAGCATTGCCACAGTATCTCGAAGTGTAGTACCCATAGATGTGACTGATTTATACTTAGTTTCAACCCCCTTTAAAGAGGGCTTGAGGTCCAAACCCAGGGTATATTTATAACTGCCCATACTTTCATCCAGGTTAGACTTAATAAGGGTCAGGAAGCCACTTCGCTTTATATCCAAAGGAAGTCTATTCCATAAAACAGGGATTCTGTGGGATATATACCTATTTCACCAGCAGGGCCTATGTATGTTTTCGTGGGAGTTAAGATCTCTTAAGCAGGTGTTTACGGTATTATTAGTTTTGCTCATGTGGAGGTTGTGTCGGACTGGATCCTTTGAGGCTCTGTAGGTTAGATAGTGGTCAACTGGCAAGAGTCTGTAGGAAACAGAAAAGACTGAGAAAGTGTTTTAAGCAGGACTAGATAGCTCAAGGAAAACATGCCCTTCATTATATCAGTAAGGAAATGCTATAGTCTTTCAAGCTGGGTCATATATTTAAAAACGTACATACAAAAGTGGGCATTATATTCTATTATGGGCCTGAAAAAGGAGGAGTAGAGATGGAGGAGAACTTCCTCAGATCTGAAGAAATACCTCTGGTAATTAATCTGACGAGGTAAACATTTTCCTAACAATGATACCTGGTGATCAAAGAAGAGTTCATTGGCAATGAAAGTGACGAAGTCTATAATGACTATGGTTTCAAAGGGGTGCACCTATGTAGCATGGGTCTGCAGTTCTTGACTTTTAGTTTTAGGCCATAGTCCAGGCACCATTTATTGTGTCTTAATACCTTCTGAAGAATCTGTAAGTCAGATGTGGAGTTAATGACAGCTCCAAGTTTGCACTCATCTGCAAACATGGTCAGACACAGGCCCTTGATGTCAGCCTTAAAGTAAATAAAGATGTAAATACTAAAGAGAAGTGGTGCTACGGCCAGTCAATGAGGGACACCACTGGTAGCTACTCTTTTAGAAGAGAATGTGCCTCCCACACTAATAGATTGGATTCTGTCTGTTAGTCACTTTGCTGTCCAGTGAGTAACACAGGGGCTTAACATTTAGTTTGATTAGGTTATTGATAAGGTCAGAATGTGGGATGGTATCAAAGGTCTTGGCCAGGTCCAGGTAGGCAGTGTGAACTGATACGAGTCTAATCCATCAATGACTTGCTCAAAGAAGCTCACCAGGTTCAACAGCAGGATCTACCATCATCAGTCCCAAACCGGCTTGGGTCCAGGGCTTATATCTACCTGTGTCCCACTTAACAGTTTCATAATGATGTGTCCCATTGGTTTGCAGATAAGATGGATGAGGCTTATACGTCTATACTTTCCTGGGGTCAGTAGCAGATCCTCCCGCCTCCCAACAACTACAGTTCTCCATTCCTCTGGCATGAATTCAATGGAGACACTGAGGTTGAAAAGGCTTAGTTGCTAGTCTACCAGACCATATCTGGTGCTGACAGAAAGGCAGGCTAACACATTATCAGGACCAAATGAGTTAGTGTTTTTGGTCTTGGAGAGAGCATTCAGCACCTACTTGGAGCTGATCACAAGGGGTAGTCGGATATGTTAATGATGGGGAGAGGTACAGGAATAAAGTTAGAGCTAAATTTGTCTACTAATATATTGTCTGTCCGCAGAAAATGTGTAAATCTTGTTATAGATTAGCTCTCTGCATTGCTGGGCATTATTACCTACAAGATTAGTGAGATAGCTGAAGGAGGCTTTGTGATTGTTCTTAGCAGAGGTTTGTTTGTGTTTTTCGGCTTTTCCCAGTTAGGGGTCAACACAGTGGAACTCCAGTCCGCTAATGATTGGCAGTAGATTTTTAAGTGCTGGCTTGCCAGGCCTAACCACAACCTTCAATGAAGGAACACCCATTCATGCATGTCGCCACACAGAAGACGCTGTAACTGAGAATCGAACGGGCAATGTCTAAGTGTGAGGTGACAAGCAGCTCTTATTTTATGCTTACTTTTCTGGAGGATATGATTTTGCATAGTTTCCTTATACTAGGGTTACAATACAGAAGCTTATTTCTGAATTTGGATTTAATTTATGTCTTATGGGGGCAGAAGCCTCAGTGCATACTTTGTTGTAAATGTTACAATATGTTAGATGGGGGTCTTCAATGTGAGGATGATACTTAAATTTCAACAGGTCATTAGCTAGCTGGATTAAGTTTGCCTTAGTGTAGCATCTAAAGAAAGAAAACATGTTTTGGTAAGCCAGAGTTTCCCCTTATACTGTGTGTTACTGAACTGTGCTCAGATTCGACTAGGGATGCGGTCACTGTAGGTGTTGAGCATAGGATAGCTATAATGGTGAGAATCTGGTCCATTATTTCTGAAAACCTAGATGAGACTTGAACCAGATGGCATCATTGAGCCTAGATGAGACTTGAACCAGATGGCATCAGTGAGGTCCGGGAATCTTTGTGCATGTTTATTTGAAGCAGTATAGACTTTCTAATCAGAGATCTCAACAGTCTCTATTTTGGATGAAAAATTCCTATTTTAATGCCTGATTTATCCCTACAAAGGATGTCCCTATTTTGGAGGTATGTCCTTATTTTCAGGCTTGATTTACCTATTCCCATAATTTTCTGAATCCTACTCATCACATGTGATTTTTGAAACTGTCTAGTACACAGAAAACCATACTAAATGACAAAAGTACTAGTGGCACTAATCATTTAAAGAAAGAGGCCACAAACCAAAACCCTTTTGGTTTTTTTGTTTTGGTTTTTTGTGCATAGCGCAACAGCGGCGCCCGCCCTAATTGGGTTTAAACTATTCCTGTGAATGACCTAGACGACTTCCCTCCTACATGAAAAAGAGACATAGAGGAGCTCTCTGATCATGTAGCCCAGGCTGGTATGACCCTGACCTTGAGCCTGGGATGACATGCTCGCATGAAGCTTTGCTGTAGATGGCTGGGCTTGCTGTCACCACCACTGGGCTTATTGGCATTGGCAAAGGCTGCCCCCCCATAGTGCCTTTTTAGGCAAGGCTCAAAAGTCAAACCTGTCAAAGGCTCCAGAGAGACCCCAGCACTACCAGGCTATACCTCATATCATGCTTTTGACTGGGAGTACACCTGCCCCCCAGCACCTTAGCCCAAAAGATTCTGGAAATTATAAACTCAAATGCTATGGAACAAACTCTATGCACACACCAAGTATATATATCCTCATTGTAAAGATCAGACATAAATTAATTTCACTCTGATCAGTACTAAAAAAAAATTACGGTCCCTCATAAATCCCTCCCAAGGCCAGCGAGAGAAAAATTGCACACAGGACACCAAGACATCATAAGGCTTTTTTCAGTTATGTTATGCAAGGCTATGGAGGATCATCATGAGCTATAAACAAAGACATTGGGGACCTACAGACTTACACCTCCCCTTTTCTGAAACAAAAATAAATGACCTTGTGTAGAAGAATTTTATAATATGATTCATTAAAATCTTCAAATTTTAAACAATATGAACTTGTGTGTATATTTCCCCATAATTTTTGTCACTATTATTTTAAATGTGTTTCTGAGTGGTATCCCATATTCCTAGAGGAAGCGGGAACAGTTATGCGCTATTTGGTATTCACATTTTATGTTAATTAGATATCAAGATTTTTAGTTGGATGTACCTACTTTTCAAGCATCTTTGCTCCTCTTTCAGATTTAATACAGGGATAGCTGAACTATCCCAAAATAATAATTTTAGGCTCAATGGGTGGAAGTGATTCAGTTTGTCTACATATGCCTCATAGGCTGCAGGTGACATGGGGGGTATGGTAATTAGCTATGATATGATATGGCATTCTATTTCTTGTAAAAAGGATATGGAGGAGTTCAAGGTTATTGTCCAGACTTACAAGTCTGAAGGTGAGACGGCTTATAAGGAATACAGACACACCCCACTAATAACACTGTCATTGTCACTGAAGCACTGCACTGTTGGGGTTGCTGTCACTGTTCTGAAACCATGTTTCACTAACTACAGAGATACCTATATTTTCAAGAGTTAAAAATGCCTGTACAGAATGCAACTTCTTGTTAAATCTTCCAGCATTGAGCATAGTACCTTTATATAGTTTTGATTTTGATTTTGATTGGTTATGCAGGCAGTCTCATGAGATTGACCTTGTCATAAAAGGCATTATGGGGGAAGAAACAGTTCTGGCCAATATATGGAAGCTATGAGGGAGATTTATTTCTTCCTCTTCCAAATATAAATCCAGCTATATTTTCCATAATCAGGTGTTTTCCCAACTGAACAATTATCCATTCATCCATGTGTCTGGCAGTGTTGTAACTGGTACTAAAAGTGCATTTCAAAGGACTAGATTTAATAAGCTCTGTGATATTTCACTTATAGATTTGAATGTTTCTACGAACTCTGAAAAAACTGGATTCCTTAACTTACAGGAAAAAATGCCTCAAATTGCAGTGAATAACCAAACCCATAATTTCTACTTATGAAACAGACAGCTCTAGGAACAAACAACTCATTTGTGAGTTATCTATGTCTAGCATTTGTTTTTGATTTAAAATGCCAGAGTGCAGAAAAAGTGAAATTGGAAAGGGAGCAGTACTGCTTTAATCGGAAAAAGAATTGTTACAGTTTCATGCTTCTCTCTCTCTTGTTTGTAAATTTAGGTTGTTAATTGCATTCCAGAAAGACATCCAGACTTCCTAAACAAATGAGATGTAAACCTAGTGAAAGGGTAAAGGGTCGCCGGGAAAGGCGGTGTCGGCTGACAGGCACTGGGCTCATGGATGCATTGCTTGCAGAACAGATGTTTGTGAGGATACAGTGATTATTGAACTGGTAATAAAAAAGCATCAGCTTACAGGCAGGCACGATGGATGCTGGTAATTATGAAGTGTCCCCCGAGAGGAAAATGACACAAGTCAGCCACATCTCTGCAATCACAGGGGCACAATTAAAGCTATAGTAACAGTTGTTAATAGGCAGCAAATAAAACTAGGGGAAAATATGAACACAACATTTTTTAACCTTAACATCCTCTTTCTAAATGGTACTAGGGCATTAAGCAGAGTGACAAAGGAAACAATGACTGCACAGGAAGATAATTCTTTTTATGTTTGTTTTCTTCATACCTGTATGGAAAATTCAGGATATACTTTTCTGCAAAGGCTAGATGCATTAAAAGAAATAGTCATAGAAGATGAGATGTAAAAGCTGGCAAACACTGTATAATAATTATTTTCTATGACCATTGTGGCAGCTTCATTAGATTAATATAGTTTTAGTGCCATGGCTAGGTGTATATATGTATACAATGCCTACATGCACAGCAAGTATATTTAAATCTTATTTCTACTTGTGTTGTAAAAGAGAAATTACTAAAAATGCATTTGACATACACAGGTGATTGAACAACAGTTTGAAAACATAAATGATGTGCTATCACGTTTAAGGGTATTGCTGGCATGTTTAGTCTGTTCATATTTCGGTAAAACTCTGTGCAATATTTCTGTGTGTGTGTAATATCTATCTATCTATATATATATATATATATATATATATATATATATATATATATATATATATATATATATATATATATATATATATATATATATATATATGTATAGGTTGCAGTTGATAATAATTAATGCAAGAAGAAGAAATGTTATTTTTTATTTGTTTTCATTTTTTTCTGTGTGAGAAAAATTTGCTGTTATCCTACTATTGTGTGATCTCAGAGTTGGTATATATAATTGGTACAGTGTGTGTGCGTGTTTGTGTGTGTGTGTGTGTGTGTGTGTGTGTGTGTGTGTGTGTGTGTGTGTGTGTGTGTGTGTTCAATTTTTATTTATTTTATTTTATTTTTTTACACCTGTCATTTTAAATTCATTCTAATGTGATCACTGTTTTTCTTTCACTCTTTGAAGTGTTCGATATTTAATGATTAGTCACATAAGTGTAAATGTATATAAGTGTGTGCATGCATGTATGTGTGGATAGATAGATAAAGATGTGGGATACATGTTTTTTAATTTCACTCTGCCCATATTTTTATTTAATTACAACCCGTGCGCATCATCAAAACATATGCCGCCATGCAACTAAAGATGTCATCTCACCCGATCAAAAACCTACCGCTAATCCTTTATCTAATTCCAGGTTAAGTAAAGGTAAAAACAAAAAAAAGAAACTGAAATTACCACATTGACTTCAAAGGAAAGAAAAATTAACCATCCAGAAAACTACCCCACCAAAACCAACCCCCTAGAAGCTAAATTTAACCGTAGTTCAACAAAAACAGCAAAGCAATACTTCTAAAAAGAATAGGAAAAACGGGATAGCAATTACAATGTACAAATCAGGCCTGTAATAAAAATCAACAGTAATTAGAATTAACAGAACTAAAACACAACCCTGAGCTATCAAGCAGTCTAAAAGTAACTTTAACTGAACTACTGAATAAAATAGTGATAGATGCATTAAAATGTACTAATGGAAACACTTAGTTACCTTAGAAGTGCAGTTAGAAAACAAGCAATGTAACAACACATTCATAAAGAGCTATGGAAAGTAAATATAGCCATCCTGCAATAGAAACATGATTATGAGCGGCTCTAGTTCATATGATACAAGAAATGCATTCTGCTGTAAGATTAGGGAACTTTATTATCTCCCACTCTCCTCTCAATCCACTTATATACTAAGAAAATTTAATAAATCCAATAAAACGCACTAATTCAATATATAAAATAAAATAAAAGATTAGCGCTTTCGTACATAACAGAGTACTTCTTCAGATCTGCATAAAAATAGCAGTTACAATTTAAATAATACAAGCAATTAATGCTGTAAATCACGTGACTTTAAAATAGGTTTAAGGGGGATGAACTCATTCAACCCCTTATCACCTGTAGTTTGTAAAAGTAACATCCATTTTACCTCTTGACATTCAGTCTTAGTTGTTATATCACCACCTCTAACATTAGACTGACAAATCTCTAATACTGAAAATTTAAAATGATGATTATTTCCCATCAGGGTAACATGTTTTGCAAGGGCATTTTTACTATCATTTCTCCGGATGCTGTAAAGATGCTCACGTATCCGATCTCTCAAACACCTATTAGATTTGCCCACATAAAACATTCTGCAGAGCTCACAGGAAGCTAAATACACAGCATTCATTGTATTACAATCAGCATATACCTTAATCTCATAAACATGTACAGTCACAGGGTGTACATACATATCATCATTACTTACATAAGAGCACATAGTACATTTACGACAAGGAAAAGTCCCTAAAGTGGCATTCCCTAAATGTTCATTCCTATTATTAACAACTCTGTTGGATTTATAACAGAGCAATCTCTTTACACATTTTGGATTCCTAAAAATAAATTGTGGCACTTCACCCAATATCTCCTTACATTTGGCATCTGATCGTATTATTTTCCAGTGTTTTTTAATAATATTACATATAGCAGAAGAATCATTAGAGAAAGTGAGGTACATTCTTGCCTTACCTAACAAATTCCCAGTCTTATTATTGACAAGACCCACATCTGAATTCAGGTAGGGATTTGATCGAGTGTCCCTAAATGAGACAACCTCATCTTGTGCCTCAGATATATCATCCTGTGAATAGCCTTTTCCTTTAAAATTATTTGAAATTTCTTCAAAAGATTCATACATACAACTATCCTTTGTATGCAGCCGGACAGATGTATAAAATTGCCCTTTTAGCACATTTCTCTTCACAGATTTCGGATGCATGCTCTTGGCATGTAAAATGTTGTTAGCCTTACAAGATTTAGTATAAATCTGTATCTCAATACCATCAGGTATTATTCTTCTTTATGTGAGTTTGTTGAATACCTTAACAGTAGCACTAGTTTTTTGAAATTTACATTTAGCTCATCCAATGAAAAGATTTCTTTCTTGGATGTACAAATCATCATAGCCCCTGATGGTATTGAGACACAGATTTATACTAAATCTTGTAAGACTAACAACATTTTACATGCCAAGAGCATGCATCCGAAATCTGTGAAGAGAAATGTGCTAAAAGGGCAATTTTATACATCTGTCCGGCTGCATACAAAGGATAGTTGTATGCATGAATCTTTTGAAGAAATTTCAAATAATTTTAAAGAAAAAGGCTATTCACAGGATGATATATCTGAGGCACAAGATGAGGTTGTCTCATTTAGGGACACTCGATCAAAACCCTACCTGAATTCAGATGTGGGTCCTGTCAATAATAAGACTGGGAATTTGTTAGGTAAGGCAAGAATGTGCCTCACTTTCTCTAATAATTCTTCTGCTATATGTAATATTATTAAAAAACACTGGAAAATAATACGATCAGATGCCAAATGTAAGGAGATATTGGGTGAAGTGCCACAATTTATTTTTAAGAATCAAAAATGTGTAAAGATATTGCTCTGTTATAAATCCAACAGAGTTGTTAATAATAGGAATGAACATTTAGGGAATGCCACTTTAGGGACTTTTCCTTGTCGTAAATGTACTATGTGCTCTTATGTAAGTAATGATGATATGTATGTACACCCTGTGACTGCACATGTCTATGAGCTTAAGGTATATGCTGATTGTAATACAATGAATGCTGTGTATTTAGCTTCCTGTGAGCTCTGCAGAATGTTTTATGTGGGCAAATCTAATAGGTGTTTGAGGGATCGGATATGTAAGCATCTTTACAGCATCCGGAGAAATGATAGTAAAAATGCCCTTGCAAAACATGTTACCCTGATGGGAAATAATCATCATTTTAAATTTTCAGTATTGGAGATTTGTCAACCTAATGTTAGAGGTGAAAAAAAAAGAATATGAACCAAGTGCCAAATAACACACCAACTCCAATAAAAGAGCACTTGAAGGAAATAAGGCTGCAGACTGTAGTTCGTTGAATTTATTAAGGTAACAAGAAGAGCATGTTGAATTTATTAAGGTAACAAGAAGAGCATTTGCTCTTCTTGTTACCTTAATAAATTCAACGAACTACAGTCTGCAGCCTTATTTCCTTCAAGTGCTCTTTTATTGGAGTTAATGTTAGAGGTGGTGATATAACAACTAAGACTGAATGTCAAGAGGTAAAATGGATGTTACCTTTACAAGCTACAGGTGATAAGGGGTTAAATGAGTTTACCTCCTTAAACCTATTTTAAAGTCATGTGATTTGCAGCATTAATTGCTTGTATTATTTAAATTGTAACTGCTATTTTTATGTAGCTCTGAAGAAGTACTCTATGTATGAAAGCGCTAATCTTTTATTCTATTTTATATACTGAATCTGCATTTTATTGGATTTATTAAATTTTCTTGCACTACTGCAGTTTGGTTTCTTTTGACACAATATCTTTTCCTATAACCGGACTTTGCTCCTTTATTTTGTTTTATTTCACTTATATACCAACTCTCAACACACTTCTATTATCCTCTTTCTCTATCTTCTCGAGCTATAATAACTCTAAACTGAGCATCAACTAAACAAACACTTGGGCCGTACACAGTCTAAACACTGTAATTATTGTATGTTATTACCTGTATTGTCTTTGTGGGGGGGTTATCAACAATTGAAATCTTAGATGTTTGTGCATATTATATTATGAATGTATTTTTACAAAAATGCATTTTGCTGTACATATCTGAAATGGTTTTCTTTATATATCATAAATACTATATACTTTATTACTGTCATTACCTGTATTAATACTAACATGTGTTACTGGAGCTTTTCTCCTCAGGCCTCTGCTGAAAAAGGACTAACAGCTCAGACAGAGAAACCCACTCAGCAAATATAAAATAATGTAAAATAAAAATAAATAAATATTTCATGACCCTTAGCAGCACCACTTGTCATGAAACTCATTTCCGCCTCAATATTTCATGTATTTTATTTTCAAATATATATTTCTATCTATCCCTATCTATCTAGCAATCTATCTATATATCCATCCGTCCGTCTGTCTCTATATATGTGTGGATGTATGACAATCCATCAAAAATGCAAAATATCGAACAAGTGCTTGAACACAAATTGTGGATCAATAACCGATAAAAAAACATGTTTTTTGTGGGGGGGCAAGCCCCCAGTACTACCACACCCCTCTACTAATTATATATACCAACTCAGAGATTGCACTAGAATGTGGAAAGGGTAAATTCCCCAATCCACTCTATACTGTGATCTTGCACAAAAACAAAGCTGGCACATTCAATTATCTTATTTTTGACCAGCTGTGCCTAGTTTTTCCCAGGTTCAGCCTGATGATTTTTGCCAATTTGTCTGTTACTTATTTACACACACACACAAATACACACACACACACACACACACACACACACATATATATATATATATATATATATATATATATATATATATATATATATATATATATTCCTATTACAAGAACGAAAGTTCACTACTTTGAACTTGTAATAGGAAGCCTCACTTCTGCGAAACCTCACTTTAACGAAAGTGAACTTTTGCATAAGTGCACTTCACCGAAAACACCACAGCACAGTGGAGGACATAAAAAACAAGCTATGTCCTCCACTATGGTGCGATAGTCACAGACCTTAGGGTTATGGCATGGGTTTGGGTAAGGGGATAGTTAGTAAAGCTATCCCCTTACCTTAACCCATGCCCTAACCCTAAGGTTTGTGACTATCACACCATAGTGGAGGACATTGCTATATCCTTCACTGCACTGCAGTCATCACGGACCTTAGGGTTAGGGCACAGGTCATAGTAAGGGCATAGCCCTACAGGCTATGCCCTTACTATGACCCATGCCCTAACCTTAAGGACTGTGAGTACTGCAAGGAAGTTCAGTACAACACCCATTCGTTGTACTGAACTTTGCACAAGTGCACTTTTGATTAAGTGCACTTTCACTGCAGTGAACATTCCATGCACTATTTTGAATTAGTGAAAATTCTATCTAGTGTATGGAACCCATATATATATATATATATATATATATATATATATATATATATATATATAAATATATATATATATATATATATATATATATATATATATATATATAATATTTACATTCCATTTTGTCAAGTTCACTTTTCTTGTCAAACTGAATCAATGTTGTTTTTTAATGAGTAAAGTTTTGTTTGACTGATGGACGGATTGATGCTGGGAATATAGACAACATTAAAGGGAAGGAGTTTCTGTGCAAGTCGTGTCATAACTTGCACACTGAGCACCCAGTGCTGTTCCCCAAGAACAAAAGTTCCCTTCTCCACAATCTGCACTCCTCATTTCAGAAAATAAAAGCCTGTTCCTTTATTTGGTACTCCTCTGTTCAGCAGCAAGATCCTTTCCCCTTGATCTGTGATCTCAGCTGTTAAAAAAAGTCCTTTGTTTTAAATCATTCTACTACATACTCTCCAGTCCCGAGTGTTTGAAGACCACTGTCTCAAAGCTGGGGACCCTAGCATCTTGTAGCTAATTTAGGCTACTGATCACTCTTAAAACTCAAATATGTGTTTGGGTAAGCAGCTGATGGGGGGGGGTTGTAGGTTACAACATTAATCGGGATGGGGATTTAGTTTTAGGAGTGGTTAGGGATGTTTTAGGTTTAAGTAACAGGCGGGGAGTTTAAGTTAAGGAGGTAGATGTACTACTATATGTTTGTGAGGTGTGTGTGTTTGTAGGTATGTGTGTCTTGTGTACAGGTAGGGTTAGAGAAAGGGTTTTTGGTAAGGTGATGTGTAAGTTTAAGGGTTAGAGCAGCAGCACAGTTAGGGTTTGTACACCAGTAAAGTGGTACAGAGGCTGAAACTAAAATTGGTCAGAGTTGATCAGAGCTCTACACTGGAAAACAAATATTTTAATAAATATGCATACATGTAAATGTAGACTAGTAATTGACACATACATATACCACACAGTTTACCCTACTAAAGAAAGAAAAAAAAAAATGGTTTCCTTTATGCTCCTTCTGGTGATGTTCTTCGTGTTTCACTGTTGCAGTCATTACATTTGGGTAATCTGCTGGCAGGTTGCCCTCAGTCGGCCTGAATTCCAAAGTCTTGGGTCCTGCTTCGGTTGCTGTCTCCTGCATGACGTCAGGTCATCAGGGGTATAAAACAAGCTACCGACGCCATTTTCTTTAGTCTTTCTTGCCGCACAGTGCCCGAAGCAGAAGCATTTTGCAAGTGCCAGTCAGCTGACTCCTGAAATATTCGAGTTTGAGTTTCAGAACTGAAGTCTTCACTAAAGCTAAGTACCCCATTGGGGAAACTTTTTTTCTTGCTCCATACCGATGTCAGAAAAAGTTAATAATTGTATTACTTGTGGGAGCAAATACCTCATAAGAATTTCCATTTATACTATATTCCTTGCCTATGCCCTGATCACAATGTGCCTGGCTGTCGGTTTTGTGCTAGATTTAACCAACGCACTATTAAGCATTGGTATATTTTTGCCTCAAAGTATTTTGGAAACAGATTTAACTACCCAGAAATGCTGTCGGATAGCAATCCAGCTACCAGAGCACATAAAAAACGCAAAGAAAAGGACAGAGACAGACAGTCGAGGCCCAAAACCAACGACGAAGCTTCTTCTAAGCCTGTCGCTGGTCCGCCGGTACTCAGTGAGGTGCTTTCACAATCCCTGATACCCGCTACTTTCAAGTCACAGGCCCCTACGGAGAGCCATGTGGAGTCCGGCATGCCAAGCGATACTCAAAGTATTGGACCCACGGATGTATCGCCCTCGGATGGGTCAGGAGCCGCTGAGTAGGCACCGGCTTCTGAGGGTGTATTCAGGCCACAAAATTTTTTATATAAAACCGACGATAGCTGCAAAGCCAAAGGCAAAAGCAACTTCTAAATCTAAAAAACTGACACATGAGCCACATGCACAGGCCTCTATGCCTAAAAAACAGATGATCAAAATGGCTGAAGACCTTATTACCTTGATCAGGGGTTCCCATCCCCCTCCTGATAAGAGGCCTAGGCAAGACACTGATTATGAATCTTCAGATCAGGTTTCTATTTCTTCTGATTCCTCTTCTGATCAGGAATTATCTATACCTCCCTATGAGGATTCTGATGCAGAGAAGTCTATACCATCTGCATCACCTCCTGAGGATTATTCATTTGGAGAAACCTTGCATACTTTGAGGGAGCATTTCCACTGGAGGAGTCAAGATTTGAAAAAGGAAAAGCCAGCACCCTTTTTCTTTTTCTTTTTCTTTTCTTTTTCTGATTTGTTTTAATGGTATAGCCGTGCACCAGCCATACGTGCAGGTATTTCATTTGTTGTTAGAATCAAGATTTCCTTCTTCTCCCTCAGCACAGGCCTTTAGCAATACCCCTGTTTTAGACATTGTGGATGATGTGTTTTCGGAGTCAAGCTTGACCCCTGACTCCTTACCTTTGACTCCCAGCAAGCCTGACAGATATTACAGGGTGCCTGACTTGCACAAAGTTTTATTTAGAAACCCTGCTGCTGATCCTGAAACTATTTCATAGGGTCCAAAGGGAGTTAAGGCCTCAACAGCAAAAAATCATACCCCCTCTGACAGAGATTCAAGGGCACTGGATAGATGGGGAACAAAAGTTTATACATCTGCAGCCTTGGCAATTAGGGCCTTAAACTGCCAGTTTCATATGCTCTGGTATCAATAACATGTTATGGGATTGCTGAAACAGAAAATTATGTTGATTTCTGAATGTGTAGAAAGTAAAGAATTGCAGGAATTATTGCATGCAGCTGAACAGGTTGGAAAACATACTTTGCAATGTGGTTTTGATTCCTTAGAGGCCTCCTGCAGGGCCGCAGTTACTGGATCTGTGATTAGAAGACATGCCTGGCTAATAGAGCAAAATTTGCCTGCTCATGTTAAAGCTAAATTACTGGATGCACCTTTACAGCATGACACTCTGTTTGGTATTAAGGCAAAAGAGGTTTTAAAGAAAATGGAAGACAAAGCTAAGTCTATGCAAACTGTAAAAGACTTCTTACAAGTGCAGCCACCAAGATTCAGTAGACACTGACCTACAAAAAATTGGTCCTTTCCTGTGTCAGACACAGTTCAAGGGGGCAAATCCAGATGCCCTAAGGGTTCCAAATACTAGACACAAAATTCATACAGGTCAAAGCAATGGGGCACTTCTACCTCCAAATCTGGAGGAGATAAAGCACAAACCTACAGAAAACAGTCCCAATGACTTCCCTCTGCCTTCACCAAGCACTTATCTCTTGGCAGCACCCTTAGGGGTAAAATTAGCACTTTTTGCTCAAAATTGGCAGTTAATAACCCAGGACAAATTGGTGCTAAACATAGTATCACAGGGATACAGATTCCATTTCCATACTCTGCCAATGGCAAATGGTTGGCCAGATCTGCCAAAAAATCAATGGGCAGAGGCACAAAGACAAGTTACGTCCCTCATGGATATGGGGGCAATTCAGCCAGTACCAGAACAGGAAAAAGGACAAGGTTTTTACTCAAGACTGTTCTTGGTACCCAGAAAGGACAAGGCCTGGCGGCCATTACTGGATTTATCGATTTTGAACACATACCTGGACATTCCAAAATTCAAAATGCTGACTTTGAAGCAGCTTCTGTCCATGCTGGGCAAGAATGCTTGGCTAGTGACATTAGACCTATAAGAGGCATACCTGCATGTTCCAATAAGGCAATCACGCAGAAGATACCTCAGATTCAAGGCTGGCTTAATGCATTACCAATTCTCTGCACTGCCCTTTGGCTTATCTACTGTGCCCAGGGTCTTTACAAAGTGCCTCGCACCAGTAATTACTTTTTGCAGACAAAGAAGTATACAAATATATCCTTACTTGGACGACTGTCTCATTCAAGCAGAGAACAAGGACATTCTTCTTCAACACCTGGCGTTTGTGAAAAGGCTTCTAACATGCCTAGGGTACACAATAAACGAAAAGAAATCACAACTGGTACCCTCTCAAAAGATAACATTCCTGGGTGCAAACTTGAATACAACTGCCCAGATGGCCTACCTCATGCCAGTCAAGCAAAGGCAACTGACTACCTACTTCAAATTGATAGGTAAAAAACTTTCTTACACTGTGAAGGACAACAACGGGGAAAAAAAAAGGCAAACACTACTAAAAACTCCTGTTGTCCACCACGGCAGTAAAACTTGATAATAAAATCAAAACTTTAATAAAAAAAGAATATAACATAAAACAGGCAGTCTTCAGTCTTCCGATAAGCGCTTTTGGCAAATATGCCTTCCTCAGATCGTAAAAAAGGACTGTTCAGCTTTTGTATTTATAAGGCATCACAGCCATTCATCTACGACATGCCCTTGTTGCAAACCAAAAGGAGGCCAGCTAACAAAGAGGTATAAATTCCTTCTTTATAATTAAAGGCGCAGTACTTCTTTTTACTATGAGACTGTATATGAGAAAACTAGTAGCTATGTATGTAAATACATTATATGAATGAAGCAACATTCAAGTAAGCTTGCTGATCATATTCCTTCTATTCCTAAGTGCAGGCTTTAATGGCACAATGGTATTCAAGCCTGGTAATCTGTTTGCTCTTAAATTAATTATCCAGCATGTTTCCCTTAACTCTGTACGATTATGAACGTTGCCTCCTCTTGTGGTCTGACAGACTGCCTCTATGGCCTTAAATACAAAGTAATGAGAAGGATACTGTGCTACGTGGGCTGCTAAGGCATTATTGGGATCTTTCTGTTTGATGTCCCTTAAATGTCTAAGGATACTTTCCTTAAGACGTTGATCTGTTTTGCCAACATAGAAAGCACTACATTGGCAGCAAGTCGCTAAGTATATAATGTGGGAACTAGCACAATCAGCATAAACATTAAATTGTACTGTTGCCTGGAGTATGGCTGTACAAAAGTATTGGAGCTGTCAATGGAGTTGCAAGCTTTGCATCTCAGGCATTTGAAAGTGCCCTTTCTGTTAGAATTGGGCCTATTTCTTTCAAAACCATCTTTGTTGCAAATGAGACATTTCAAATTCTTCTTATTCTTATATAGGAATCTAGGCTGTTCCCCTATGATGTCTTTTATTTTGTCATCAGTTGCCAATACTGGCCAAAACTTCCTATTAACTTCACATACTTGCTTATTGTCAGCAGTGTATGGTAACAAACATTTAAGTTGCTGTGATTGAGTGACTCGTTGTAGGTTCAGAGAAGTAGGGACGTCCCTTTCCTCTCCTTAATTCCTGTAGGTCATGCTTCAGTCTTAAATTCTTTCTTTTATAAGATATTTTACTTAAATACGTCTCAATATTTCTCTGTTCTGACATTATTTTGTCCAAAAGTACACTTTAATGCTAGGTTCCTGCAAAACATTCTGACATCCAGCACAAATTCACTAATATCAGATGGTAAGGCTGGAACAAAACACAGGCCCTTGTCTAACAAGGAAATCATATCAGGGCTTAAACACAATGAACTGTTACCTAGTACCTGGAAACAACATCTAGTGTACTACGGTTGTTTTGTGGATGATGTCTTTATCCTTTGGGGAGGCAGCTCTACACAATTGGACCTTTTTGTTAACTTCATCAACGAGAGCACAGATTTTCTAGAGTTGTGGTCAAACACTCTTTGGAGACCATAGAATTTCTGGATGTAAAGATCCATTTACACCCTGATAGAGGTATCAGCATAGGAATTTATAAAAAAGAAACCTGGAGAAATCATTATCTGCATAGGGGGAGTATGCACCCGGGACATATCTTTGATAACATCTTTGAGAATCAGATCTTAAGAACTTCAAGATTATGTACTGAGAATGAAGACTTTGTAGCAGAACAGAGAAATATTGAGATGTATTTAAGTAAAAGATCTTATAAAAGAAAGAATTTAAGATTGAAGCATGACCTACAGGAATTAAGGAGAGGAAAGGGACGTCCCTACTTCTCTGAACCTACATCGAGTCATCATGAGAGTCTGGATTTTAAAACTCAATCACAGCAACTTAAATGTTTGCTACCATACACTGCTGACAATAAGCAAGTATGTGAAGTTAAAAGGAAGTTTTGGCCAGTATTGGCAACTGATGACAAAATAAAAGACATCATAGGGGAACAGCCCAGATTCCTATATAAGAATAAGAAGAATTTGAAACGTCTCATTTGCAACAAAGATGGTTTTGAAAGAAATAGGCCCAATTCTAACAGAAAGGGCACTTTCAAATGCCTGAGATGCAAAGCTTGCAACTCCATTGACAGCTCCCATACTTTTGTACATCCATACTACTGGCAACAGTACAATTTTAATGTTTATGCTGATTGTACTAGTTCCCACATTATATACTTAGTGACTTGCTGCCAATGTAGTGCTTTCTATGTTGGCAAAACAGATCAAACTCTTAAGGAACGTATCCTTAGACATTTAAGGGACATCAAACAGAAAGATCCCAATAATGCCTTATCAGCCCATATAGTACAGTACCCTTCTCATCACTTTGTATTTAAGGCCATAGAGGCAGTCTGTCAGACCACAGGAGGAGGCGATGTTCATAATCGTACAGAGTTAAGGGAAACATGCTGGATAATTAATTTAAGAGAAAACAGATTACCAGGCTTGAATACCATTGTGCCATTAAAACCTGCGGTTAGGAATAGGTGGAATATGATCAGCAAGCTTACTTGAATGTTGCTTCATTCATATAATGTATTCACATACATAGCTGCTAGTTTTCTCATATACAATCTCATAGTAAAAAGAAGTACTGCACCTTTAATTATAATGAAGGAATTTATACCTCTTTGTTAGCCGGCCTCCTTTTGGTTTGCAACAAGGGCGTGTCACAGATGAATGGCTGTGATGCCTTATAAATAGAAAAGCTGAACAGTCCTTTTTTACGATCTGAGGAAGGCATATTTGCCGAAAGCGCTTATCGGAAGACTGAGGACTGCTTGTTTTATGTTATATTCTTTTTTTATTAAAGTTTTGATTTTATTATCAAGTTTTACTGCCATGGTGGACAACAGGAGTTTTTAGTAGTACTTCAAATTGATGGCAACAAAAGCCCAGTTATCTGCAAGACGAACTCTGCAGACTTTGGGCTTCATGGCATCCTGCATCCTACTGATTCCATAAGTAAGACTGCATATGAGGAAACTTCAATGGTACCTAAAAAGTTTATGGAGTCAACATTGTCACAGTCTGGAAACAATGATTCCTCTCATTCCCTGCCTACAACAGGAGTTTCTATGGTGGGCAAAGGCATGTCACCAAAACATGGGACAGGCCTTCACTCTACCCCCTACCAGCCAAACCTTAACAACAGATGCATCAGATTATACCGGGGGGCCCACATGGCGGGAAGATGCATTCAGGGCATATGGACCCCAAAACAAATGCATCTACATATCAACCAAAAAGAGATGCTAGCTGTTCAAAATGCCCTGACAGCCTTCAAGGACTTACTTCATCCAAGACAACTACTGATAAAGATGGACAACACCACGGTTATGTGGTATATAAACAAGCAGGGGGGCACGCACTCATGCCCCCTTTGCAGATTAGCCATGGCACTGTGGGTCACAGCTTTGACTTACCAAATACATCTTCAAGCTCAATTCCTGCCAGGAAAACAAAATACTCTGGCAGACAATTTAAGCAGAAACCTTATGGACCCTCATGAGTGGAAACTAGATCCACATGTCTTCAGCATGGTAACAAAGAAATGGTGGAGCCCAGACATAGATCTATTTGCCTCTCCTCAAAATTATCAATTGAAAAGATTCTGCACCAGCAGCACATTCAGAGGCACAGCAAAATAATGGGTATAGTTCCCCATACTAAAGGGGTGGCGTAAGCCACAAAACTATGGGCTAGGCTTGTAAATGCCCTCGGGCAGATAGCCTAGTATGAACCTATGAACCTATGAACCTATGAACCTTATCACAGACAAGCATGAAAGTGGATGCCCTATCCTTCAGTTGGAAAAACCTATCAGTTTACGCCTTTCCTCCTCTGCCCCTTCTTCCCAAGGTCCTACTAAAAGTCAGACAAGAGAAACCAGAGATGATAATAATTGCCCTGGACTGGTCCTGCCAGTACTGGTACCCAATCCTAAGGAATTTGTCTCAATACCCAGCTTGGACCTTACCTCAAAGACCTCAACTACTGTCCCAGCAAAACAATCAGATCCTGCACAATCAACTCCAAACCTGGCAGCATGGCTGATCATGTAGTTATACAAACAACACCTCTCAGTAAAGTTGTGATGGATGTCATTTTGGAAGCCAGAAGGCCTAGTACTAGAAAATCTTATGCTGATAAATGGAAGAGATTCTGTGCTTGGAATTAAGCACAAGGAACTGATACAGCAGAACCAAATATTCCTCAGATATTACAATACTTGACTGAGATGCTTGACAAAGGCCTATCTTTCTCATCAATTAAAATCCATGCCTCTGCCATTTCGGCTCATTACAATACAGAGCCACCAATCTTTTCTCATCCTTTACTAAAGCAGTATCTTAGCGGTGCCAAAAATTTAAGGCCTCCTAGAAGATCACCAGTACCTGCATGGGACCTCAATTATGTGTTGGAAAAGCTCACCCTGCCTCCATTTGAACTAGCTGCTACTGCTGATATAAAGTTCTTATCATGGAAAACAGCTCTGCTACTAGCAATTACTTTAGTAAGAAGAGTCTCAGAGCTACAGGCCCTCATGGCTGTGGAGCCTTTTATCATATTTTACGCAGACAGGGTGTCTCTGAGAACAAATCCAACATTTATGCCTAAGGTGGTTTCCGGTGTGGCTCTTAACCAAACTATTCATCTGCCAACCTTTTATCCAAATCCGCAGAACAAGGGGGAGAGAATTCTGCATTCCTTGGATGTACACAGACAGCTAAGATTCGACTTGAGCAGGACTAAAGCTCTAAGAAAAACTGAGCAATTACTAGTGACATATGCTGCTATTTCAAAGCAGACTATTTCAAAGTGGATAAGCCACTGCATTTGTTTCTGCTACTTACACCATGGCAAACATGTGCCCAAGGGCATTAGGTCTCATTCCACCAGAGCTGCAGCTACTTCAGCAGCCTCTCTCAGAGGAGTACCAACCAAAGACATTCTAGAGGCTGCTACTTGGAGTTCTATTCACACCTTTACAAAGCATTATCATTTGCCTCTCTACTCTAAGTCCAGGGCAGGCTTTGCCACTGCAGTTCTGCAGGGCCTTATAGCCGCACCTAATGCTGTTTTGCTCCGGCCTCCCAACCATAGCTTTGGGATTCTACCCAAATGTAATGACTGCAACCATGAAACACGAAGAACATAGTACAGTTGTGTACACTTACCATAAATGTAGATGTTCGAGTGTATTCACTGTTGCAGTCCAGGTTACCCACTCGCCATCCCCCTTTTATTCTGGAGTTTATCTTTCCTTCTCTATCTTCTACAACTTATGTGGTGTATTTGCTTGTAGATGAAGGTAAAATTTATATTGATGCATGTATATATAGTTTATGTGTACACCTGACATCTGGGGCAAGAAAAACTAAAGAAAATGGCGTTGGCTGCTTGTTTTATACCCCTGACGACCTGACGTCATGGAAGAGGAGACAGCAACCGAAGCAAGACCCAAGACTTTGGAATTCAGGCCGACTGAGGGCAACCTGCCAGCAGATTACCCAAATGGAATGACTGCAACAGTGAATACACTCGAACATCTACATTTATGGTAAGTGTACACAAGTGTACTTTCTGTTTCTTCCTATTTTCCTGTCTATTGATGATGCATTAGCTATTTGGGGGTGAAACAGTGCTCCCCTTTTGGGTAACAGATCTTCTTCTACATATATAATGAGTAGGTCCAATGTGTTAAGAATTTGCTTTTCATTTATGATTACTGGGACCTGTGGAAGGGTCATTTACCAGTTGGGAGTGAGCTATGTGGTTCAGTATCATAACTGGTCATTATAAGTACTTTTTGAGCAGGAACAATGCGGGATTAAATAATTGAATCTGTTCTCATGTTGATGATTCTAGATGTATTTAATTTATTTGTTAAACAAGAAAGTGAACTTGTCCTTCTCAGACCCTTTCTGTCACTACCGAGGAGAGAAGGGCATGGATAAATGAAAAGGATTTGGACAGTTTAGAGTACGTAATCCAGCAGCACATTTTGGAAAAGTCAATGCACAGCAGACAGACAAAAAAAAAAACACACTGACAATATGAATGTGCAAAATGCACATAGAAAGTGAAGGGAATCAATTTCTTAATTTATTTATTGACAGATAAATGAATGGATTCTTCTCATTTTTTTTCAGCTATGACTTAGGCTACATGGGCAGGAATAAATGTAGATTATAAGGAAAATATAGTGCATCCAGGTAATTAAAGTTTAACTGTTGAGTCACAAAGAAGCCCACTTTTGTAGAACTCAACATCCTTGAATAATTACAAATATAAAATGTTCCACAGACAGTAATATTACAAATTTCCACATTCTCTCTGTGCTGACATCATTAGGATACTGCACACAATATGGAGTTTCTGCACAATAAAAATAGTATAGAACAAAAGTTATAAGTGTTACAAAAAACATCAAAAATAAAACCTAAAAGTGAAATATAGGAGTTAAGCTACCACAGGTTTATGTTTAATTACCTATCTAACTTTTCATTTTTCTGTTCACTTTATCATTTTAGCATTAGGTTTAATTTACTCAATCTATTTTTATTTGTTTTATATTGTGATGATAGGTTTAGACTTGAATTTTATGAAATGGACTTCTCCAAGACTGATAAATAGCAGAAAGAGTGGTCATTTATAAGCACTTATGTGAATGATCACTTCTTATCCATGCTGGATCACCCTAAGAGTGAAGAGTGTGGTGATAAGAGGGCTGCAAAAAATGCTTACTTTCATTGTTTAATCAATTTTCATAAATTCATGTAAACTCTGAGTACTTTTATTTAGACATTTTGCTTCCTGATGGTACTTGAAGTTAAATGTAATAGATTTTGATCAGCTATAGTAAACCTGATACTAGAACCAACTGTACAAAAGGTAAGAAAAATGCACTTCACTTTAAGAGGAAGAAGAAGAATCATATAATTTGCAAAAATAGAAATTCAAAAAAGTGTGTTGCTTGGCAGTGACTACAGCATGGTGTCCTTACAGACTAACATCAGCCATAACACATGATTTAAATAGGATGTACTGATTACTTGTCTTGGGGTTTTCAGTCTGCACAGGCACATACACTGTTTGCCTTAAGAAATAAATGAATTTTGTGTAATCCTACCAATCCAGAGCTCAGCAACCTGAAGAAGAAATACTAATGAGCTTTTTTGTATAATGTGTGGTCTGCGAGTATTTTAAATTCTTACAAGACAGAAAACAAATTTCATAAAAAAATGAAGCTATAGATAGAAGAAAACCTACAGCCCATCAGGACCAATCAAATGCCTCACACTAGTTGCTCCTTCTATTTATCAGTTTTTTTTTTCTTTCTTTCTTTCTTGCCCTGGTGCTTTAAACTGCTGACCTCTGGTAGGATTTTTGGAGTTTGGTCACTAGTGTTGCTGACCCCCAGTGTCTCTAGTCAGTCTAATAGAGCAATTCAGAAATATTGCTCTGAGTCAAAAGAAAGGCAATAGAGCTATCTAAGCTGCCCTTTAAATGTTTTTAACATTTAACCTTTACTTTCCTACCTTCTCCTCACTCTATTTTGACCTGCCTCATGACCCCTTGTACCCTCTCTCCAAAGCCCATTCTAATAGTCTTTTGCTTGGGTCCACAACCCTGTCAGTGAAGAAGAGATACATGGTGCAGTTAATCTCTAAAACTGCTACTTCTGTCCTCTTCCCCTTTGACTTGTCTGTCAAGGATGACTTGACCTAACCCTTTGTACCC